>NC_134778.1:18712944-18715444 GCF_046742065.1 Oratosquilla oratoria | reverse complement strand
TGAGGGGGGGGAGGTTGGTGGATAGGAGTGGAATGGGTGGAAGTAGGTACGTGCTTTTGATTTGGCTACCTCCCTTATAAGGTGGAAAAAACTCTTGGTACATAGATAACCATGCATAAAAATGTTAAAAATAATATGAATAGACTATAATTACATAATTCACAACTGCCTACTTATTACAGAGATGGGCTGTTATTCACTTCACTGGCAGATATTTCATTAACACCCAAGGCATTCCAACCCTTCTGGTGGCAAATGAGGATCTTGCTCATGTTGGAAAAATTGGGTGTAATTGACTTGAGATTTTACTGTGTTCCTTTGACAATGAATTCCGTCAGGAGATATGTTAAGCCATAACGAAGTTGTATGCAGAAAAAGAAGGAGGACAAATACTGTGAGCGGGAAGGCAAAATATCATTCAAGTGGATATTGAAATCTTGAAATGCAATTCATTCCATCCTCTGTTTTTTTCTTCAAACATCCTTGCACAGGCAGATTTCCCAGATGGGTGGGTGTTGAAAATTATATTAAGTAATTTGTCGCCTTGGAGGATGTTGAATGCTAATTTTTCACGACCAACCGAATAAGTTTGGAAACTTTAAAGACCATCATATCTGACGCCAGAGAATTTCATTCATATAGGAGGAAGTTCCGAATAGTTAGGGATTAAAAGATATCCCGGATGAGTTGTATCAGTTCGTCCCTTATTGTTCATTAGAACAAATTCGTCATCATTAAGGATTTTGTTCCGGTTAATTTCAGGTAATGTTTATTTTCAGTTTAGAAAAACCCACAGGCATTAGATGATTAGCAACCCTAACATATACTGTCGTTGAAAACTACCGTTTATGTCTTTGAAAACAAAATTGTGTTGAAGAGATGAACATGGAGATGGCAAAGGGGTGACTCAAGAAAATTAACGGAAAATGGCTAAGATAAAAAAGTATTGGGTGATGGGTGGGCGAGTTCATGCCTTGGCTGGCTACCTCCCTTATATAGTGGAAAAGAAAGCTTACTTTTAGATACAGTGCACAGAGATAGAACATTATTGAGGAATAGTGGCATTTACGAGTGATTAGCACTTTTCTTTGATTTAGAGTTTTATTTCCAATTGTAAAAGGACGATCCGTGACTGTGGTTCGCTGGAGAGTTACTAAAGGCCCTATTGACAAAATAAAAATTGTGCTGTGAACACTCTATAGTGGAGCGTTAGACTCCTCAGGGGAAGAAAATGTTGACTCGGGAGTTTAAGTGGCAAAACGTCACAGGAAACAGATGGCGGTCAATTATCATGTATATGAGCCGAATCCCTTACTGGTGCCATTGTCGTTCGTAAGACTCTTCTCCCGCCTACACATAAGGGTTAGTTTTGCATCCTACCTTCCAGACAATGAAGCACTAAAATGCATCTAGAATAAAGATGCTTTTGTTTACTTTCAGCTCTGGAGGGAAGGAAAGACAAATGGCAGAGGACGGGACATTGTTGCTGATGAGATCTTCTTGTCCTCTGTATGTTGAAGTCGACACATGCTCACGGTCCAGCAAATCTTTATTCAATCTTAAAGACAAGATCCCGTACTGAATATTTAGGATTTATACAGATAATTTCGGGATTACATTGATACTGTACCCCTACGGACCAGGGCATTTTTTTTTTTTTTTTTTTTTTTTTTTGTCAAGGAATGATTTCCGCTCAAATAAGAATGCTGGGTACTCAAATTCTACTGTTAGCTTTCCTCAATCTCTACCAGTTCTATGAATTCACCTAACACGATTTTGTCCCCCACGAGAGAAACGATGGTTATTGACGATACTCTTCTTAATACAATAGAATTGTTGAGATGCAGTCGAGATGAATTATGTACGAATTTTTTTTTTTCAGAAATAAAATATTCCTACATGAAAGTTTAGAATTACCAGTGTTCCTAGTCAAATCACTTTTTTTTTTTTTTTTTTTTTTTTTTTTTTTTTTTTTTTAGGCAACGTGTGAGACCGAAAATGAGCACTGCAACACTTCGCTGCCGTGATATACAGAAGTGGGACTACGGCAGTGAAAATGTCCAAAGACTTTTCAGAAAGATCAGAACTTACAGACACGAAAACTGACTTTTTTTGTTTTAAGACACTTTCTTTCTTTCTTTATTCACTTATTCATTTATTTATTCATTTGTTTATTTATTTATTTGTTTATGTATTCATTTACGTATCTATTTATTTATTTATTTATTTATTTATTTATTTACTTATGTATTCATTTATACATTTATTTATCTATTTATTTATTTATCTATCTATTTATTTATTTATCTATTTATTTATTCTTTTCATCTGTTTATTTACTTATTTATTTTGCTTTAGTCGCACGTTGGTAAATTGATTTTAGATTGGTTTGTTCGTTCGTTCGTTCGTCCTTTCATCCTTCTGTTCGTTCGTTTGTTCGTTCGTTCGTTCGTTCGTTCGTTCGTCCTTTCGTTCGTTCGTTCGTTCATTCATTCGTTCG
>NC_134778.1:18705444-18707944 GCF_046742065.1 Oratosquilla oratoria | reverse complement strand
GGACAGTTTGATGGTTTGCCCGATGAAATTGCCCGTTGTCGAGCCAAGCCCTCGTGCCCGGCGGACATTGCTCGACCGTGTGGACGTGGCATAAATAACCATGTAGTGAGCGTTGAAACTATCGGTTGTTTTATAAAAGGTTAGATAACTTTTTGGATGGGGATGACAGGTGGTAATGGACATGGAACTGCCTAGTGTAGGACTTATGGTCTCTTGCAGTCTCCTTCATTCTTATGTTCTTATGAAATGGTGATAAAAGCGTTGTTGTTGTTGTTAGTGATGGAAGTAATCGTCGTGATGATAATGATGAAAGTAGTGATAGTGGAAGTAACGATGATAGTGACTCATGCAAACAATTGTAAATCTAACTATGGCGGTCACAACATATCTTCAGGGACGTTACTCAAATCCATAACTCTCATTGTTCTTCCCCTGCCTTTGGTGGCTGAGATTCGTAAAGAGCAGAGTCAACACTTCTTGGGTAGTTGACGCTTTGAGGAAAACGGAAAAGTGCGCATCCGGCAGGGAAAGGGCTTATGTGGATTCGCGTTCTTGTGGCGCGTTGGATTTCAACCTTCCTCGTAAGTAAACAGATTTTCATGAAAGTAGCAGTTGCCGACAAGACTGACGAGTTAAACACCATATGAGGAAGGAGCCTTTATTTGTACGACGTTTATTGAAAAAGCTGTAATAAGCGAAACGTCGTACAAATAAAGGCTCCGTCCTCATATGGTGTTTAACTCGTCAAGTAAACAGATCCAAGGTCGATACCAGAGGTTACCGTGATTGTTATTTGCCCTTAGTGAGTACCTTCTGGTACATTTTTTTTTTTATCTTCTTATATCGTCTTACAAGTACTTGAAGATTTATATATTTAGCGTGGGATAGAATGCCCCTTCTATCTATCTATATACCAAGCGTTTTCCCCCCTTATAAGCGAGGTAGCCAAGTCAGAGGCCCGTACCTATTCCCACCCATTTCACTCTCTTCCACCACCCCCTGCACCCCTCCCATCTCAGCTCCTCGTGGATGACGAGTCATCAATGCATTCGCCAACTGCCCTAGGTCAAACACAATGCAGCAAGACATAGTACATAGTTAGCAAGGCCGTTTCTCTTAATTGGCGACCTCCCCTCTCCGTCTGGAGAACAAAATCGTCTGGTGTTAAAGCAATGATGCACGAAATGGGTTCGATCCTTTGTCAGGTAGTGCATTTCATAAGCAATATGTAGCACTTCTATCCTTTGTAAAAGACAGATGAAGGGTATATGAACGGAAGGATAGTAAATGTTAAAGTGATCGACATTCTTCTATTGATTGGAAAATAGTTTCCAGTTATGAAATAACAATGCGAGACTATAGTCCACATATGAGCTCACAGCAAGTGGGGATCACTATATTTGAATAGAAAAAGTGTTCTAGTATAATTGACCAGAAAGTTTTGTTAGTGACCAGACAATTGATATCAATAACAAGCGGTCACTTCTCCTTTGCTCCCCAAAAAATGCATGAAAAGGAAAAAATAATGGGCATTGCTTCATTATGAGGTGACTGGAAGACAAAATATTTAAATGACTAATATTCGCAATGTTTACATCGGGAAGCCATTATTTGGGTCTTGCTACATGCCAACTTACCTGCCTGCTTGCTCACCTGTTTGTCTGCTCACCTGCTTGGGTATTTGGCTTATGATCCCTACTTATGTTACTACATTCATATCCAACCTCATCATAGACACATTTTTTTTACGTGATTTTCTTTTATGCTTACTAGAAAAGTAGGGGATTGACAAATGTATAAGAACAGGAGAGACCATGGATTTATTTATGTTTTTACCTTATTTATATTCTTTATTTATTCGTTTATTTTTCTATTATTATTATTACTATTATTATTACTATTATTATTATTACTACCATCATCATCATCATCATCATCATCATCATCATCATCATCATCATCATCATCATCATCATCATCATCATCATCATCATCATCATCATCATCATCATCATTTTATTTCATCTTTACTTATTTATCTATTTATTTATTTATTTATTCATTTATTCATTTTTGAGGAAGGGAGGGGGATGCATAAGCAAGAATCCTATTACTGAACTTTTGATGTCTCTAAGAGAAATCTGAGCTTTTGATTTCCTGACATTTCGTCCCAAATGTTTTTCTCGAAATGAAAACGTCGAGAAGCAACAGACTCCTGCCTCTTGTTAAGTATTCTTTTGTAGTCAAAATTATACTTGTCCAAGTGAACATTATTCAAACCTACTTCTCATTTGCGCAAATTTTTATTCATTGCGATGTTCTTTTTCCTCCTTTTCATATCTTCTCTTTCTTTACTCATTTCCAATCCGGTTCTTTGCCAGTCACCCTCCTCTTCCTTCCCCCTGTCCTCCCCTGTCACCCTAACCTCGTCACCCTCCTCTATTCTTACCTATTTTCCCTAGTCCCCTTTTTTCCTTTCTCCTCCTCCTTTCTTCTCTTT
>NC_134778.1:18695444-18700444 GCF_046742065.1 Oratosquilla oratoria | reverse complement strand
AAATTATGGTATTGTCCACTAAGATGGATGTGGTGATTGGGACGTTATGGGTCTCCTGAAGGTACCGCTTAGGGCTTCCATTGTTGAGGTTATATGTCAACCGTCTGGAAAGGCAAGTGGTAGTGAGTCCGATGTAAGAATCTTGGGGCGTACATCCTGTAGAAGGAAGCAATAGTGGAATCCTTATATCTTTGAGGACACTCTCTCCATTCAAGCACAAACCAGGATTAGTTGGTTTGGTGTAAACTGTTGTGTGGGTGCTCCCGTCGGTTGTCTGGGTGAGGAGCACATCAAGAAAAGGAAGGACGCCATCCGTCGCCTCCTCAGTCGTAAATCGAAAGCCTGACGCTTCCTGAAGAAGGCAGCGAAGGTGTTCACATTCCTAAGAGTCGGTGGTCCTCACAAAGATGTCGTCTACGCACAGACCGTACAACAGGGGGCGGCCAGAACGATTGAAGTCCTCTTTCTCCACCGAGCCCACGAAGAAATTGGCGAAGAGAACACCTAACGGAGAGCCCATAGCCACGCCATCAATTTGTTGGTAAAGTTTACCACGGGGGCAACGGAAGGTGGCCTCTTGTGTACAAATCCTCAGAAGACCTCTTCTATTTTCAACAGAGGTGCTGGAGAAATCCGGCATACATGATCACAGATGTAGTCGATGGTGCGCTGGGCAGGAATATTTGTGAAGAGGGACTCCACATCAAGGGATGCCCTCACTCCTGCGGGGTCGCTGTTCACACGTATATATATATATACATATATATACATAAATACATATATATATATATATATATATATATATATATATATATATATGTGTATATATATATACATATATATATATATATATACATATATATACTGTATATATATGTGTGTGTGTGTGTATGTCTATATATATATATATATACATATAATGTATATTTTGATATGTACATATATATATATATATACATATATATATATATATGTATATATATCATATATATATGCATATATATATATATATATATATGTACATATGTGTATATATGTATATATATATATATATAAACATATGTATATACATATATGCATATATATATATATATTTATATATATATCATATGTATATATAATATATATATATATTATATACATATATATATATGTATATATATATATATGTATATATATATATATATGTATATATATAGAAATATATATATATATATATATATATATACATATAAGCTCTGCCAAGGGATTCAAACCCTGACCTGTGCATGAATAATCACGAAGCTAAGACGCCAGCGACTGAGCTGCGTGTGATGGTACAAAAGGACTGTACAAGTCCTCGACCACACTTCACGTAGCTGCAGATGTAATCTAATCTTCATCCAATCCCCATATTAGGCGTGCCCTGCGACAAGTTGTGTATATTTAAGACAGATTGAACATTTTAGAAACTCTTCCAAGGGATTCGAACCCTAACCTGTGCGTGCATAATTGTACAGTCCTTTTTTTACTATCGCACGTAGCTTAGTCGCTAGCGTCTTGGCCTCGTAATTGTGCACCCACAGATCAGGGTTCGAATTTCTTGGCAGAGCTTCTAAGATATTCAATCTGTCTTAAACATACACACACATATATATACACACACACATATATGATATATATATATATATATATATATATATATATATATATATACACAAAGGCATAAAAATCACTCCCACCCATTCCATTCTTATCACACTCCATTCCCCTTCACCTTCTTCCCTCCCTTTTATCTTGGCACCTCCTGGATGACGGGTCATCCCTGCATCTTTCCACCGCCCTGGGCCTAAAACAGTGTCGCAAGATACAGCACATCCACAGCAAGGCTGCTTCATTAAATCGGCGACCCTACCTCTCCTTACCCTCATTCAGAAGAGAAGATGGGGAGAAATTCCTTCGGGCTGCGTCAAATTTTTCTCACACATATACCCTCATCCCCCAACCCCCACCCAATCCACCTCATGGATCACAACATCATCCATATACAACCATTCTCCATTCACCCCTCTCTGCTGTCCTCTCCCGTCCTTCCTCAACAGACATTCCCCTCTTTTCCAAAGCCCCTTTTACCCCATCCATCCATATCATCCTAGATCGCCCTCTCATGTTCATTCCTTCCACATCTGCCTTCCTCACTTTTTTTACTAGTCTTTCTTCATATATTCTTTCCATGTGTCCAAACCATCCCAATACTCTTTTATCCACACTGTCTCCCAACTCCCTTTCCCCGTTCTCCTCCTCATCTTCTCATTTCTCACTCTATCCTTCCTAGTAACCCCTATCATACTTTTCAGACACTTCATCGCAAACACATTCAAACTCATTTTCTATTTCTCTCTTATTTTTCATGCTTCCCCATACAGTTCTGTCGGCACAATCACTCCTTCATACAATCTCCTCTTAGCAGTCATTCCCAAATGTCTATTTCTCATTACACTTTTTAATCCACCAACGCATTTACTCGCTTCTGTCAATCTATATTCTACCTCCACCCCTCACTCCTCCCTTTCCTGCTACATTCGCAACCAGGTATCTAAAAATATCCACTTCCTCCAGTCTCTCTCCCCCAATACTTACTTCCAGTCTACTACCACTTTCACCCCTTGTGCATCTCATCACATAACTTTTACCCACATTTATCTTCAACTTCCTTCTTTCACATACTTTCCCAAACTCTGTCACTAATCTCCTCAATCCCATCTCTGATTCTGCTACAAGCGCAGTATCTTCCGCAAACAACAGCTCGCTTATCTCCCACTTTTCTCCATTTTCTTTAACCATCTCCAATTCCTGACCCTCCACCCTTGGATTTTCCTCTCGCACTACCCCATTTATGTATAAATTGAACAGCCAGGGTGACATAACACATCCTTGACGAAGTCCCACCTTTACCTCTAACCGCTCACTCTCTCCATTTCTAATCCTGACACGCTCTACTACTCTCGTAAAAACTCTTGACAGCTCCTAAAAGCTTTCCTCCTATCCCCTATATCTACAATACCTCCCACAGTGCCTCCCTGTCTACCCTGTCATAACCCTTTTCTAAATCCATAAAAGCCCAAAAAACATCCTTATCTTTTCCTATAGCTCTCTCATATATCTGTCTTACCACAAAAATCTGATTTACACAACCCCTACCTGTCCTAAATCCATGCTGTTCCTCACCAATTACTCCATCTGTTCCTCTCCTAATCCTCTCAATCAAGACCCTCCCATAAGCCTTCCCAACTACACTTAATAAGCTAATTCCTCTGAAACTACTACACTTATACTTGTCCCCTTTTTTCCTTGTAAAGAGGAACTATACAGATACTCCTCCAGTCCTCCGGCACTCTACATTCTCTTAAACAAACATTAAATAACCTCTTCAGCCCGTCCACCATCACTGTACCTCCTTTTTTCAGACATTCTTCCTGACATTCATCCAGATTAGGTGCCTTAACTGCACTCATCATCTTAACAGCAGCTTTCACTTCATCCCTCCTTTTTTCTCCTCCATTTTTCTCACTCATCACAGTCATTTCCTTAGTACTTCCCACTGCAACTGCCTTTCCCTCCCTATCCTCCTTCACATTTAGCAACTCCCTAAAATACTCTCCCCATCTTTCTTTTCCTGCCTTCTCTTCCATTACTATCTCTCCATCTGAACCTTTTACCTTTTCTTCTCTACTTGATTCGCCGTCTCCTCCTCTCTTAATTTCTTTCCAAAGCATCTTTATATTACTTTCAAAATTTTCTGTCAAACTCTTACCCCATTTCACATCTGCTCTCCTCTTTGCCTTCTTTATCTTATGGTTTACTTCTCTTCTCTTTTCTTTGTACCTCTCGTATGAATCCCTCGCCCTATTTTGTAACCAATCTGCGAAAGCCCGCTTCTTCTCTTCTACAACCCTCTTTGCTTCCTCATCCCACCACTCACTACCCTTCCTTCTGTTTCCTCCCGTCCTCCCTGTTCCACACGCCATCATTGTACACCTTGTGTGTCTCTCCTTGAACCCTCCTCATTCCTCCTCCACTCCTAATTCTAATCTATCCTTCATTCCCTCTCACTCCTCTCTCAGCTTCTTCTTATACTCCTTCTCCTTTTCTTTCTGATTTAAGCAGTTCTCTCTACCCACCTCCCTATCTTTTGTCCTTTTCCTCTGTATAATATATATATATATATATATATATATATATACATATATATATACATACAGGTATGTATGTATGTATGTATATATATATATATATATATACAGTATATATATATAAATATATATATAAATATATATACATATATATATATATATATATATATATATATATATATATATTCATATACATATATATATGTGCATATATATATATATATATATGTGTATGTATATATATATATATATATATATATATATATATATATATATATATACATATATATACTGAAAGCGAGGAAGAGATATGAGAGAGAGAGGAAGGGGGATTATCACACAATATTTGTCCGTAATGGTATGGAACTAGATGAAGCGTTATGGAATATCCATTATTATAGGACTATTATTTGTCACGTATCTTTATATATTGTTTATTTATTGAGTCATTTTTCATATGAATTTTATTGAATACAGTAAAACATTCTCCATGACGCCCTGGCAAAATGATTAAAAAAAATATCTTTTTATAGTCGGAATTTTTTTTATTTCTTTAATATACCTTTGTGTTTTAGCTATTCTCCAGTATGTTTTATGAATATGAAATATGGAAATAAAAGGTCATTTGTTGGTTGAATAAGAAAAAAAATTAGGTAAATATATAAAATATAATGATGGACAGATGAATAAATAAATATCTGAAAAATTAACAATCAAATAAATAAATGATTAGATGAAAGACAAACGAATGCATAAATGATATAATAGATAAATAGATAAATGAGTAAATAATAAACAAATGAATAAAAGAATATGAATATAACTATG
>NC_134778.1:18667944-18670444 GCF_046742065.1 Oratosquilla oratoria | reverse complement strand
TAACAGCAATATCCGGGGTAAATGAGAATAGAATGTGTGAAAATAACGACAAGGATCGCATAGTCTGGTCCTTCAGATCAAGCAAGAACTTTTTGCAAAGAAACGCAGAGGGAATTTCTCTGGATGGCTTGGTCGGAAAGTAAGTTAAGAGCGTGGGCTTGGCAACACGATTCCTTTTATTATTATTATTATTATTATTATTATTATTATTATTATTATTATTATCATTATTATTATTATTATTATTATTATTATTATTATTATTATTATTATTATTATTATTATTATTATTATTATTATTATTATTATTATTATTATTATTATTATTATTATTTATTATTAATTATCATCATCATCATCATCATCATCATCATCATCATCATCATCATCATCATCATCATCATCATCATCATCATCATCATCATCATCATCATCATCATCATCATCATCATCAATAATAATCATCATCAATATTCATCATCAATATTCATCATCATCATTATTATTATTATTATTATTATTATTATTATTATTATTATTATTATTATTATTATTATTATTATTATTATTATTATTATTATTATTATTATTATTATTATTATTATTATTATTATTATTATTATTATAACTATTATTAATATCATTATCATTATCATTATCATTATCATTATCATTATCATTATCATTACTATTATTATTATTATTATTATTATCATTATCAATACAGACCCAGTGTTTTTCCTAGCACTAACTAGAATAGGATATGTACGGTACGTTTTCATAGTCACGAAAAGGGAAATACTGCAATATTGCATTGGAATATGAATGACATTTACAGTGAATCTAAGTATAGAAGACACCGTCCTGAGGAGCTTTCCTGAGATAAAGACCCTTCCTCCTTCATAGGTACATAATAATTACTGTCCTAATCCAGAATCAGTTTTGTAAGGTACGTCATTACGAATAATCTAATCATTTGGATTCTTCCTCTTCCATACGACAACACGCCTCCGTAGGCGTCATGAGGCATCTTGGTCATATTTATTTTGTAGTTGTAACTGAGTGACCCCCGAATTCTGTGAACTGCCTTCATCACTCTTTCTGTGTTTATTATTACAGAGTAAAAGAGAATGAGTAATACGTACATATGTCAATGTTAATGTTAATGTTGATGCTGATGCTGATGCTGATGCTGATGCTGATGCTGATGCTGATGCTGATGCTGATGATGCTGTTGTTTTTGTTGTTGTTATTGCTGTTGTAGTCGTTCCCTAGACTGCCTGGCCTAGCAGTCCCGTCTCGCTGGGGAACGCCGTGGGTGGAACGGAGCTTTCCTACAAATCTTTTATAGATTACATGTTGTGTAGCTAAGGGGTTGACAGGAAAAGCAGGACGACTTGGGGGAAAGTAAAACCAGACTGAACTGCAGACCCCAAACGAGAAGCTTATTAACGTACCAGAGAAAGTTCATGTCGATCTACACGTGATGAGATCCCAAGGAGCGAACTCGCAGCAAAACGATCTCGATCGGAACCGAAATCTAAAAAAAGGTCGTCTCACGACATCTAGAATGAAAATAAATAGGAATTATTTCCGTCGTCTTTGGGTTGGAATACGCTTCTGCGGTGGACAAAGAAACTGAAATAGTAAAGAAGCTTAGGAGAGGCTTCTGACAGAGGACGAGGAAAAACAAAGCATCAACAAGAGCTTTCGAAAAACTTGAGGAGAAACAAGGTGATAAGGACAGTTTCTGTCGAAGAAGACAAAAAGAAACGGGAAAGTTACAGCGCAAATTCTGAGAAGATGAAGAATCAAGGCAACGAGATCTTTTGGCGAAGAAAACAAAAAAGGAGAAGGCACCAACAGGAGCTTCTAACGAAAAGAATAAGAAAGAACAGTAAGGCAGCAAGAGCTGACGAAAAAAGGACGAGGAGAAACAGGAACTGGGGAAGACAATTACAAGACCAAATAATCCGATAATGTAAATGATCCAGACATAGAGGGACGAACAGGATGAACCAAAGAGGCCGAAGCCTATTGTGCCAGGAAAGGATCAGTGAAAGAAGAATTAAGGTTTAGGTAAGCTTAAGGGCTCCAGTAGAAATTACGAAGAGGAAGAGGAAGTAACAGGATTAAAAGGAGGGAAGGCAAAGGATGTGGAGAAGAAATATATAAGGGAGACAAGGACACCTCTAAGGGGAGAGTGAAGAAGAAAGTGAAACAGAAAACGGAGGAGGAAGTGAAGGTGTAAGCTAGGATGGTCATGGGGAAGAATGTGGTGTTTTTATGGAAGCTGAAGAACATGAGATGGAAGATAATAAGGTTGAAGATGATGAGATGAAAAAGAATGAGACGCAACAGAAAAAAGTGGAAGGAGATTAGGCTAAAGTGGAGTAGGAAGAGAATTAGGTAGAGGAGGAAGAGATGGAAGGGGGTGAGATAGAAGAGGAGGAGGAAGAAGAGATTAAAGATATCATCATTGGTAAAAATATCAGATCAG
>NC_134778.1:18655444-18660444 GCF_046742065.1 Oratosquilla oratoria | reverse complement strand
ATCTTCTTCTCTTCCTTCTTCTCCTACTTCTTCTCCCTTTCCTTCTTCTCCTTCTTCTTCTCTTCCTTCTTCTTTTCCTTTTCCTTCTTATTCTTCTTTATTTATGATACACACAGATGCCGAGCCAAAAGGAGGGTTGGCCTCGAACGTGCTTCGCATCCCGCAGGCTCCTTGACCGAATCTAACTGGTGACTTCCGTTTTCCCCAGAAAGTCCAATTTCAAAACTTATTTCAAATTACCATCAGGCGATTTTATTCAACTAATGCAAACCACAACTACAGCGAAAAAGCACCATTCTGGAACCTGCTCATTGAACCGAAAATGTATTGGAAATATCTAAAAAGAATTGAGACGAAGGAGAGGTCTTGTGGAAGCGGCGAGACGCTCGCAAGTCAAAAGCAACAAGAATAAGAGGAGAACCTCAAGTAAACGAAAGCAAAGGCAAGAAATTCTTTTGGAAAAAGTCGGGGAAATTGCGGGAACGGAAGACTTGCTCGGAAATAAGAATAATAAACGTTGCTTCAGGGTGTGATATTCAAAACCCCCTGGACCTTCTCGTTGGTCTCTCCGGAACGACACGTTGGCTGTGTTTGTCTGCTTCTATATCACTATTCCCAAGGAGAAAGAAGACAGGGATATCTCTAATTAGAAAAAATAATAGAAAATAATATATAGATACTATTAATAATAACAATATCAATGAATAAAATTCAATTAACCAAAATAAAATGATAATAATGATGATAATAATGATAATGATTATAGCAATAATAGTAACAATACTGATAAATATAATAATAATAATAATAACAACAATAATTGTAATACATACATACATATACCAAGGCTTTTTCCCCCTTCCAAGGGAGGTAGCCAAAAAGGGAAAGGCATAAAAACACTCCCACCCATTTCATCCCTAAATACACTCCACACCCCTCCCACCCTTCCTCTCATCTGAGCACCTCCTGGATGACGGGTCATCCCTGCACCCTGCCCACCGCCCTGGGTCAGAAGCAGTGTCGCAAGACACAGTACATCCACAGCGAGGCCGCTTCATTTAATCGGCGACCCCCCCTCTCCGTCCCCCTTTGCATATAAGGCGAGGACGGGGAGAAATCCCTTCGGGCTGCGTCAAAATTTACTCACACATACTACCCCACCCCCCACTTCCCCGCCCATTCCTCCTCATGCAGTCACAACATCATCCATATACAACCATTCTCCACTCACCTCTGTCTTCCGTCCTCTCCCCTCCTTCCTCAACAGACATTCCCCTCTTCCCCAAAGCCCCCTTCACCCCATCCATCCACCTCATCCTAGGACGTCCCCTCATGTTCACTCCCTCCACATCTGCCTTCCATACCTCTTTTACTAGTCTTTCTTCACTCATTCTTTCCATGTGTCCAAACCATCCTAATATTCTTTCATCAACCCTATCTCCCAGCTCCTTTTTCACCCCTTTTTCACCAACGATTGTAATGGTAATAATGATAAGGATAGTAACATAATAATAATAATAATGATAATAATACTAATACTAATAATACTAATACTAATACTAATGATAATAGTACAAATAACAATAACAATAACAATAACAATAACACCAATAACAATAACAACAATAACAATAACAAGGGAGGTAGTCTAAAAAAGACATGAAATCCACTCCCGCTCATTCCATCCTCACATAGGCTACTCCCTTTCACCCCCCCCTCCCTCCCTCTTAACCTGGCTCCTACTGGATAACGGGTCATACCTGCATCTCGCCTATTGCCCTGGGTCAGAAGCAATGTCGCAAAATACAGCACATTAACAGCAAGGCCGTTTCATTGCACAAATGGAGAAGACGGGGAGAAATACCTTTGTGCTGCGTCAAATTGTTTTTCACGCATCCCCCACCTTCTCCCATTCATGCATTACAGCAACACCCATACACAACCATTCTCCATTCACCCCTATCTTCTGTCTTCTCCCCCCCTTCCTCAACATACATTCCCTTCTTTCCCAATATCCCTTTTACCCCATCCACCCATCTCATTCTAGGTCGCCCCCTCATGTTCACTCCTTCCACCTCTGCCTTCCACACCTCTTTTACTAATCTTTCTGTACTCAATCTTTCATGTGTCCAAACCATCCCAATCCTCTTTCATCAACCCTTTCTCCCAACTCCCTCTCTACCCCCGTTCTCCTCCTCATCTCCTCGTTTCTCACTCTAACCAGCCTTGTAACTCATATCATACTTCTCAGGCACCACATCTCAAACACATTCAAACTCCTCCTCTCTTCCTTTCTTACGTTCTGCATCATAGAGTGTTCTCGGCACGATCACTAATTCATACAATATCCTCTAAGCATCCATTCCCAATATATATATTTCTCACTACACTTTTTAATCCCCCCGAGGCATTTACTAGTTTCTCTCAATCTACGTTCTACCTCCACCTCCACTCCTTTTTCACCAAGTATCTAAAACTATCCACTTCCTCTAGTCTCCCTCCCTTTATACTCAGTTCCACTCTGCTGCGATTTTCTCCCCTTGTATATCTCATCACCTTACTTTTATCCACATTCATCTTCAACTACTTTCTTTCGCAGTCCTTCCCAAAGTCTGTCACTAACTTCCTTAATACTTCATCTAATCCTGCTACAAGCGCAGTGTCGTCAACAAAGAACAGATAACTTATCTCCTACTTTTCTCCATTTTCTTTAACCATCTCCAATCCTCGACCCATTACTCTTGTGCTTACCTTTCAACCAAGGCGACATAACACATCCCTGGCGAAGTCTACTCTTTACCTCAAACCATTCACTCTCTCTATTTCTAATTCTAACACAGGATTTACTATTCTCGTAAAAACTGTTGGCTGCTCTTAACAGCTTTCCTCCTATCCCATATATCTGCAGTACCTCCCACAGTGCCTTCCTGTCTACACTGTCATAAGCCTTTTCTAAGTACATAAAGGCACAAAAAAATCCTTCCCTTTTCCTAAACCTTCTTCACATATCTGTCTTAACACAAAAATTTGATCCATGCAACCCCTATCTATCCTAAACCCACACTATTACTCACCAATTACTCCCTCTGTTCCTCTCCTAATCCCCTCAATCAAAATCCTCCCATAAACCTTTTCAACTACATTTAACAAACTAATCCCTCTGAAAGTACTACACTCACACTTGTTCCCCTTTCCCTTGAAAAGTTGAACTATACAAGCCCTCCTCCAGTTCTTCGCCACTCTACCCTCTTATAAACAAACATTAAATAATCTTACCAGCCAGGTCTCCATCACAGTATCTCCCTTGTTTAGACATTCTACATGACACACATCCAACCCAGGTGCCTTGCTGCTCTCATTATCCTAACAACTGCCTTTACCTCATCATTCCTTAATTTTCCTCCATTTTCCCCATTTCTCATTGTCTTTTTCTTAGCGCTTCCCATTGCATCTCTATCCTCCTTCACATTTAGCAACTCCCTAAAAGACTCCACCCATCTTTCTTTCACTGCAGTCTCTTCCAATATCATCTCCCCATCTTCATCTTTTACCTTTTCTTTTCTACTTGGTTCACCTCCTCTTTCTCTTTTAATTTCTTTCCAAAACATCTTTTTATTACTTTCCAAATTTTCTGTCATACGCATACCCCCTTTAATATCTGCTCTTCTCTTTGCCTCTTTTATCTTATGCTTTACTTCTGTTGTCTTTTCTTTGTACCTCTCATATGACTCTCTTGTTCTATTTTGTAGCCAATCTATGGATGCTTCCTTCTCTTCTACAACCTTCTTGGCTTCCTCACCCCACCACTCACTACATTTTCTTCTATTTTCTCCCGTCCTCCTTGTTCGACACACCATTTTGCACACCTTGTGCAAAAATGGTTTGTGGTTCTCATTCTACTTCTTCTCCTTTTTTTCTCATTTAAGCACCTCCCTACCCTCAGTCCCTTTCCTCTTTCTCCATCTATCCTCCACTCTCAACCTGCATTTCTCCAAAAAATAATCTGATTTTCACCCACTTTCTCCCCGTAGAATATGTACATCGTTAACTCTTCCTACTATACTCTTGGTTACCACTATATAGTCCATTAATGCCCTGTCTATCACAATTCCATTCACCACCCTCTCCCATATGTACTTATACTTGACTTTCTTCCTAAACACTGAATTTGCTATTATCAGCTCTCTTTCTAGACACTTCTCCACCATCAACTGTCCACTAGGATTTTTCCTGGAACTCCACACTTTTCAACCACTCTGTATATTGGTTCACATCCTATGCTAGCATTAATGTCTCCCAATACCACTACGCTGACATTTCTCCCTAAACCCTCTATGCACTCATTTGAATTTATCTAAAAAGCCTCCCTTTCCTCTACATTCCTCTTACTACTAGGCCCATATGCACTTACAAAAACCCACATCTCCTCTCCCAGTTTCACCTTCATCCACATTAACCTTGAAGAAACCTACTTCCACCCCGCCACTCCTTCTCTCCCTCGCCCCCACTTCACTCCTGAAACCCTCCCAACTACCCTTCCAAACTCAGACTCACCCCTACCTTTCAACTTTGTTTCACTCAATGCTCATACATCCATCACCCCAACTTTCTTCTCACAAACATACTGCCTCTCTCTTCCCTCATACTCTCATATGTACCATATTCACGTACATTAAATGACTCATACATTAGGGTTCAGGTTGGAAAACGCATCCCAGGCCCTCTTATGTCTTTGCTTTTATTTACTTTTATTTTATTCTATTTTATTTTAATTATTACTTTATTTACTTTTATTATTATTTCATTTATTTATCTATTTATTTATTTATTTATTTATTTATCTATTTATTTATTTATTTATCTATTTATTTATTTATTTATATATTTATTTATTTATTTATTCAATTATATATTTATTTTATTTCTTTATTTATTATTATTATCATTATTATTATTATTTTTTTTTTTTTATTTATTATTATTTTTTTTTTTTTTAGGAA
>NC_134778.1:18627944-18637944 GCF_046742065.1 Oratosquilla oratoria | reverse complement strand
ACTTATTGTTCATGCTGAAATTCGTTGGCTTAGTCGTGGTCGGGCATTAGCGAGAGTGTGGGAAGTCTTTGAAGAAGTGAAGTCCTTTTTGATTGAACACAAGAGCGACAACGTTTTTCCTGACATTCTTACTGATGAATTTAAACTGACTTTTGCTTTTTTGGTTGATCTTTTTCATCACCTGAATGTGTTGACTTCAAAAAGTGCAAGGGAGGTTCAGCAGTGTCTGGGTGTTGTATGAACAATTAGCAGGGTTTCAAACCAAACTTCACCTTTACAGAAAATCAATTTGCTTCATTTCCCAGAACTACAAAAATGTTTGAGTGAAATGGAAAATGGATGTTGTCCATCATATGTTGAAAGTGCTCTAACAAATCTTATGACAAAAGGAACAGAAAACCAGATTCCAGTTATATTCTCTGCCTTTCAACTTTTCAGTAGAAGACGTCTCCAAAATATTCCAACTTCAAGAAAAAGCGGCAGTAGAACTTGAGCTTGCGGATATGCAGTCGTCCATATGTATGAAGTACTTTTTCCAGAAAGAAGATATTTGTACATTTTGGTGATCAAGCGACTGCCAGAGACTAGCACCTACATTGCAAAAGGAGGATTTCAAAATGCTGTCAATGTTTGGATCGACTTACACTTGCGAGAGTGCATTTTCTGTTCTCAATAATATATATAAAAAAAAGCTAAACTAACAACGGAACATTTGGAATAAAGTCATATGTTTGACACACTTTTATGTTTTTATTATTCATAAACTATTTTTTATTTCACAAGTATAATGCACTTCTTTATAAAAGAATTTTTATCATATATTACGCGTCCGTTGAAAAACGTAACTCATTAGGTGCCCTTCAGAGGGTGCTCAAAAAGATAGAAAGGTTAAGAACCTCTGCCATAAAGCCTGCGTCACACTACGCGTCTCTCGAGTGAGGGTGGTCTAGCGCGGGAGCGAAAGGCGCACTCATTTTAACTGCTTTATGTTCAAGCGGTGACTCATTATCATTGGTTAGTGACACGCGCTACTATCTCTATCAAAGCTGTCACAGCTTTGTACAGGTGATGTTTCACTTGCCAAAGGCACACGTTGTCCTTGTACAGTTCTATTAGTTGAATAACGTCGTTAAGACGCCAGTGGAGCTGTGATATGGTGAACGAGGGAGTTGGGTGGGTCGTTTGTCGCGCGTCACCAACCCACCATTGCTGGGAGGACAGTGGCTCGCGTTAAGTGCCCCGCGTGCCTCAATTTGAGTGTGTTGCGGGGACCGCCTGGGTGAGTTCCCCACGAAAATACCTGCAAGCCCATAGAATACCCTTTTTTGTGTTCATGTTTATCTTGGTAATTTCCGGCTCCTTTGTGTGTGTGTCAAAATGCAATTATAATTTCACAGCGTTCTTTTGGAAAATCTCCATCTTCCTAAAGAAATGGTCTCTTGAAATAGCTTTTGATATTCTTTACTTGTTTACTTGTTCAGTGTTGGTCTTTTCCGCTCCTTTCATTACGGTATATTTTCCCGAGATTGGTGGAAACAGTTTGGCGCTCTCCACATGCCTATAAGGGGCACCATCTTTGGGAGTCAGTTGAACTCGACATAATCTTTGTCCAACGAGATAACATCTTATACTGAATAGACCATCTAGCGTTAGCTAAATCAACCATTATAAAGGAGTGACCATGACAAAGATGTTAAATGTTAGAAATTAATCATTTTTTGCCACCTGGTCGTGTGATTCTAACCAAAACAAAATTCGCAATAAACCCTAGCCAAAACATTAATAGAGAGACTCTTATCACCGTCAATATAAACTCTTGTCTTAATCTGGAAAAGATCATATAGCATTAGTCAAGATCAAATTAGCAAAGAAAGTCACGTTTACAGAGAATCTGGGGAACCTCGCGAATGAGGTCGATTACAGTGAATAGCGAATTTCGCGAGCATCGTACAAGACAAGTCGGAGGCGAAGTACCAACTTGCATCGACGATGTCTTCCAGTTACTGGATATTGTCTGTGTCCAAACACCAGGAGGATCTAATTCCAACAGAGCGTTGTAGAGGGAATAGATAGTGTTGGCACAAGATCTTGTTATTGGCCGCTTGTTATTGGCCTCCTCAGCTATACTCTTCTCTCTCTTTCTCTGTTTCCCCTTTTCTCTCCCCTCTTTCCTCTATCTTTTCATCTTTCTCCCCTACCTGTTTCTCTGTAGGCAGCTTTTCAAATCCAAAGAATAGAAGAAATGCATACTGGTAACCCGAGATAACATCCTAAGGGAATAACTGTAATTTTAGCTCTCTGTATTACATAATCATTACATACATACATACATATACCAAAGACTTTTCCCCCCTACACGGGGAGTATCCAAAAAGAAAAAGGCATAGAAACCACTCCCACCCATTCCATTTTCTATATATTCCACTCCCCTCCACCCTCCTCCTTCTCTCTTATCTTGGCACCTCCTGGGTCATTACACGAACAAGAAAACCATAATAGTTCATTTACAAATATAGTTTGATAGAAAGATTACACAGCTAACCAGAAGTCCTGAATACAGAGAAGATAATTGGCTGGTTTGGTGGCATTCTAAGAGGAAACCAAAATTACTAAAATGGAATATAAATGGTTTCTCTACGCCATTGTACCATAAAATTTATTAGAGTGTCCGTAAATGAAGTAACAGCACGTCATAAACTCCGCTACTGTGCATGCACAAACACAGAGACCTCTGCAAACCGGCATTCTAATTCTAGGATTTCTTTAAGGAGCATTTAGATGGCCAAACGGTTTGACAAACCCGGTTTATCAAACAAGTGTTTGAAGTGATGTTTGACCGTGTGAATAGGGTATTTGGCTGTCAAACACGTTCGACAAACGTGTGTGACGACCAAATACCCCATTCACACGGTCAAACATTACTTCAAACACTTGTCTGACAAACCGGGTTTGTCAAACTGTTAGACCGTGTAAATGGCCCTTTACACTAGAGAGAAAATTCATATTTAAAATCTATATTATCAATGGTAGACATATGTTATATATAGATGCATATACATATATATATTCGAATATATATATATATATATATATATATATATACATATATATATATATATATATTACACACAGGAACCCACAGTCGGAGAAAGAATAAACTTCGAATAAAGAAAAATCCTATATTTCGGCTATCAACTGTAGCCCTCTTCAGGAAAGTACATAAGATAGAGAACAGAGGGGACTTATAAACTACAGTAAGAAGAGATGTGGACAGTTGACCTCACTCAGGCGCGGGGCAAACTGGGGTGGCGGAGGAGGGAGGAGGTGAGGAGAGGGGAGGATGTAGTGTCCGCATCAACTTGGCTACTGCTGCGCGTGAGATAATGTCAGGTGTCCACTGCCCTTTAGAAATATTAATATTAGGGCATTCCTCAATTAATGCTGATTCGACTATTTTCCTCCTGAAACCGCAGTGGGACTTGAACACTAATCTGGCCTTACCCCAGTCGAAAGAATGATTCTTATTTTTGACATGAAGAAATACAGCCGAATTTTCTTGCCCATACCTAATTGACCTTTTATGTTCTGCCAATCTAGTGTTCAGGTCTCTCCCGGTTTGACCCAAGTAAACCAAATCACAATCTTTGCAGGGCAAACAATAAACACCAGGTGACTCAACTTCCTTCGGTTTTTGTTGAACGTTCACAATTTGCTTACGCACGGTGTTAGGATAGTGATAGGCAATAGTGAGACGTTCATGAGGAAACAATTTAGTAGAAGAACTGATGGTATTATTAAATGGAATTTTTAAAATGTCCTTAAAGGAGCGGTGAAAACTTGAGGGGACGGAAGTTTTAAAATGGTTGGCCCTAGCCTTACTGAGGGCTTGATTCAGAAACCAAGGTGGATAAGCCAACTTCTCAAGTTGACATTTGATCACCTCAATCTCATGGTCCAGAAGTTGAGGACTGCAAATCCTGAAAGCCCTCAAGAAAAGGCCAGAGGCAACACTTTTCTTAACATTGTCAGGGTGATTGCTAAAAAAGTGGAGATAACTGCCTGAATGGGTACACTGTAAAGAATAAATTATCATCAGTTCTTCTTAACAAAATATCCAAGAAAGGGATTTGGTGTCCTTCTTCCCATTCAACTTTAAATTTAAGATTCGGGGTCAATTGGTTCAATTTATCATGGAACACTTCAAATGGGCCCCAACTGTCATCCCACGCCGAAAAGATATCGTCTACGTACCTGAGCCAAATCATTTCGGGCGGTTTGATGCTGGGCAAAAGGGTACACTCAAAATACTCCATGTACAAATTGGCCAAAACAGGAGACAAATTGGAACCCATACTGCAACCGAATTTTTGACGGAAGAATTGGTCTTGAAAGGAGAAAACATTTGAAGAAACACACAGGCGAACTAAGGCAAGAATTTTGTTGACAGGGAGGGGGAAAAAGTCTTGAAACGGTTGCAGTTTGGATTCCAAAAAAGTAAGTACATCTTCAACATTAATATTCGTAAATAACGAGGACACATCCAGGCATGACATCCAGGCATGTCAAAAATAAGAATCATTCTTTCGACTGGGGTAAGGCCAGATTAGTGTTCAAGTCCCACTGCGGTTTCAGGAGGAAAATAGTCGAATCAGCATTAATTGAGGAATGCCCTAATATTAATATTTCTAAAGGGCAGTGGACACCTGACATTATCTCACGCGCAGCAGTAGCCAAGTTGATGCGGACACTACATCCTCCCCTCTCCTCACCTCCTCCCTCCTCCGCCACCCCAGTTTGCCCCGCGCCTGAGTGAGGTCAACTGTCCACATCTCTTCTTACTGTAGTTTATAAGTCCCCTCTGTTCTCTATCTTATGTACTTTCCTGAAGAGGGCTACAGTTGATAGCCGAAATATAGGATATTTCTTTATTCGAAGTTTATTCTTTCTCCGACTGTGGGTTCCTGTGTGTAATTTACAAATGTGCTACTACATTTCTGTTTAGAAATATATATATATATATATATATATTCGTGAAGCGTAGCAGGAGATTCTCTTTTAAGCATATTCTGTTGAAAACGACAGCAAATTCATTAGAAATTAATTTCTTTCTTAAGCTTTCTAGCTTTCGGAAAGTAGATTTCTGGGGGAATGAGAGGGGAAGAAGCAAATTTCCAATTGACATTGGTAATTTATATTAACACAGAAGTCTATGTTATATACAAAATAAATGAAAATAAACAAAACACAGTATAATAAACCCAAGACGTTTCGCAGATCGTTCTGCATCTTCAGTTGGAGTGAAGGGAAGTGTGACCAAGACGAGTATAAATATGTATAAAGGAAAACTTGGAGAGGTCACTTAATGACTCTCCTCTGTTTGGCTGGCGCTATTTGGTTGGTTCCTAAGCCTAGCCGATCGCCTAAGGCATGACATTTTATCCTCTGCGGGGATATTTTGGACCTTTATGGGTGTTCACTAAAGACTTAAGAAAGAAAGAAATTTCTAATGAATTTGCTGTCGTTTTCAACAGAATATATATATATATATATATATATATATATATATATATATATATATATATATATATATATATATATATATACTCGTACAAATCTTTTCTTACACTTCCTTCCCTGAAGGTGACCAGTGTCGTCGGAAGAAGCTTTGAAGATCTTAACCATTCAAATATCGTTTGGACTTCTATCAAACGCGCTCACATCTTCATAGAATGGCATTACTCGAAAGCTTGAAAAGATTCAGTATAGATTTAACAACGCTTCCGTTGCTGTCGACTTCTTGTCTTCTTATATGTGTATGTATACATACATATACATGAATATGTATGTATATATACACATATGTGAATATGTAATTATGTGTGTATGTATATATATATATATATACATATATATATATATATATATAGCCACTTTGTGTGTGTGTGTGTGTGTGTGTGTGTGTGTGTGTGTGTGTGTGTGTGTGTGTGTGTGTGTGTGTGTGTGTGTGTGTGTGTGTGTGTGTGTGTGTGTGTGTGTGTGTGTGTGTGTGTGTGTGTGTGTGTGTGTGTGTGTGTGTGTGTGTGTGTGTGTGTGTGTGTGTGTGAGTGTGTGTGTGTCATATATATATATATATATATATATATATATATATATATATATATATATATATATATATCCTCTCATCTTAGCTGCTCATGGATGATGGGTCATCTTTGTAACCCGCCCACTGCCCTGGGTCAGAAGAAATGCAGCAAGACACATTACATCCACAGTGAGGCAGCTTCACTTAATTGGCAACTCCCCCCTTCCTCTCAGTCCCCTCATGCAGAAAAAGAAAATACGGGGAGAAACTTCGTGCTGAGCCAAAATATCATTTACACATAAGCACACACTAACCCCCATCCCCCGTCCCTCCCTTTCTTGAATAACAGCTACATCAACTTTTCACTCATCCCTGTGTCCTGCCTTTTCTCTCCCTTGCTCAACAGACATTCCACTCTTGTTCAACGCCTTTTACCCCATCCATCCATCTCATCCTCAGCCGTCCCTTCAAATTCACTGCTTGTACCTTTACCTTCCATAACTCTTTTACTAGCCTTTCTTCATTCATTCTTTCCATGTGTCTAACCATCCCAATACTCTACCATCAGCCTCTCTGTCATTTCCTTTTTGTACTTCCTCTCTCCTACTCACCTCCTCGTTTCTCACTCTATCGAAAATTGTAGCCCCAACCATACCTCTCAGATATTTCATCTCAAACACGTTCAGACTTTTCCTCTCTGCTTCTCTTAAAAACCAAGTCTTCGGCCTATACAAAGCCGTCGGAACAATAACCCCTTTATACATTGAGAGGGAGGAAAGAGTGATGAAGGATAGTGGAATGGGTGGGAGTAGGTACGTGCCTGTGACTTGGCTATCTCCCTGGTAAGGTGGAAAAAGCTCATGGTATATATATATATGTATATATATATATATATATATATATATATATATATATATATATATATATATATATACATATATATATATATATATATATATAATATATATATATATATATATATATATATATATATGAATGTGCATTTATACATATACACAAATACGTGTGTGTTTGTGTGTGTGTGTGTGTGTGTGTGTGTGTGTGTGTGTGTGTGTGTGTGTGTGTGTGTGTGTGTGTGTGTGTGTGTGTGTGTGTGTGTGTGTGTGTGTGTGTGTGTGTGTGTGTGTGTGTGTGTGTGTGTGTGTGTGTGTGTACCTAATCCAAATTAGGAGAGGCTTGAACACTAGATTGGTCGAACATAATAGATCCATCAGCTGTATTCCACTATGTCAATCATCAAAACTACAGGATTGACTGGGAAAAGGCCAAACTAGTGTTTAAGTCTAGTTGTGATTTCAGGAGGAGGATAGTTCAGTCCGCCCTAATCAAAGAGTGTCCCAGTTTTAACACCTCCAAAGGGCAACATACTACAGATGTCATCTCACGTTTAGCAGTGTTTCCTTGTCGATAATTATCTCCCTTCTAACACCTCGCTTGACCCCACGCTTGACCCAGTGTCTGACCCCGCGCCTTACCCTTAAACCAGGTAAGCTGGCCTGTCATGTAGGATGTCCGAGTTACTTTTATGTCACCATCCTGGTGAAATGGAATATATATGTCTCTTACCTCTTCGCCTATCTTATACTTTACTGAAGAGGGCTGCAGTTAGTAGCCAAATTATAAAAGTTATCGTGTCTCCTAAGTTTTTTTTTCAAACCAACTGTGTATTATATGTGATTTACAAATGTGTTACTACATTTCTCTCGAGTGAATATATATATATAGATATGTATGTATATATATATATATATATATGTACATATATATATATATATATATATATATATACTCACACACACACACACACACACACACACACACACACACGCAAACACACACACACACACAAATGGTTCGACGGCGCAGTGGTATTGTTCGCAGCCTCTAATCCAGCTGTCCCAGTTTGATTCCCGGCTAAGGCTGAAAGAATTTTAGCATCACTACGCTACGAGCCGGCACTCCAACTTTTGTGGGCAAGGAGTTGTGTGTGTGTGTATTTACCTAGTTGTTTTTAACTATTTGTATTTTACGGGAAGGGGAGCAATGCTCGTGGTGACCCATTTTTGTATCTCGCAAGATCAAGTTTGTTCTTAAATTCTTGTATTGAGTTTGCACACACTTTTTTTTTCATCCAGTTTGTTCCATATATCTACCACTCTGTGTGGGAAGCTGTTCTTTTTCAGGTCTCTTCTGTAGTTGTCCTTTTTGAGTTTCATTTCATGTCATCTTGTTTTTCCTCTATCCCATTTTAATAAGTCCTCTCTATCCAGGCGTTCTTTTCCTTTCATAATGCTGTAGATGGTTAGTAAGTCCCCTCGTTCTCTTCTTTGTTCCAGGGTCGGCAATTCCATTTCGGCCAGTCTTTGTTCATATATCAGGTTTGAAATTGTTTGGGGCCATCTTTGTCGTTGCTCTTTGTATTCTTTCTAATTTTCATATATTCTTTTTTGTACTGGGTGACCATATCAGCGCTGCATATTTCAGTTTTGGCCTTATCAGTGTTTGTAATATTTTCTTAATAATTTCCTTATCCAGGTATTTAAAGGCCACTTTTATTGATCTCAACAAATTGTATGTTTCTCCGACTATTTTATTTATATGTTTATCTGGCGACATGTCTTTTGTGATGATTGCTCCTAGGTCCCTTTCAAAATTTACTTTCTTTACTTGTTTTCCGTCAATTTTATACTGTCCTGATATTCTATTCTTGCTTTTCCCAAATTCGATTTTACTGCATTTCTTGATGTTGAATTCTATTTCCCATTTCTTGCTCCACTCCAAGACTTTGTTCAGATCACTCTGTAATGAGTCACAGTCTATTGCGTCATCCGCAAAGAAGTTCATGTAACATTCAATATTTTCGTCCATATCGTTTACATATATAGCAAACATTATCGGAGCTAGTACTGACCCCTGTGGGACGCCACTACTCATTTCTTCCCATTTTGAATATTTGTCTTCGAGCACTATCATTTTTCTTCCATGTAGGAAGTCCTCCATCCAATTTAATATTTTTCCATGTATGCCTCCTATTGTTTCCAGTTTATATAGTAATTTTCTGTGTGATACCTTATCAAACGCTTTTTATAAGTCCAGGAATGCACAGTCTGCCCAGCCATTTTTTTCTTGCAATATATCCATCAATCTTGAATAGAAACAAATCAAATTAGTGGTACATGATCTTCCCTGTCTGAATCCAAATTGCCTTGGGTTCAGTATATTGTTCTCGTCCAGATATTTTGTCCACCTGCCTTTGATGATTCTCTCACAAATTTTAACTATTGTACTCGTTAGGGACACCGGTTTATAATTTGTTGGGTCCTCCTTATTTCCCCCCATACATATTGGCACTATAATGGCATTTTTCCAGTCTCCTGATGAATTTCCTTCTTTGAGTGAGCATTCAACTATTTTGTATATTTTTCCTGTTCGTCTATAGTCTACACATTCCTTTAGTATCAAGTTTGCAACTCCGTCCGAGCCATGTGATTTGTTAACGTCAAGCTTTAATATTTGATTTCTTATTTCATTCTGAGTGATATTCAGTTCCTTCATTGGAGGAAACCTTACTTCATTTCTTTGATCACAGTTTTGTGAATTTTCTTTTTCTTTGATGAATACAGATTTGAAATGTTTGTTCATAATATCTGCCACTTCTACATCTTCTGTGTATTCTCTGTTGCCTTGACGTAATTTAAGTATTTCCTGTTTATTTTTTAGTTTGCCGTTTATATATCTATAAGATAATTTGGGTTGATCTTTACATTTGTCTATTATGTCCTTTTCATAATTTCTTTTATCTTCTCTACGTATTTTTACATATTCAATTTTTTAGTTTGGTGTATATTCTCCATTTCTCAGATTTTTTTCCTTTTTCCATCTTTTCCAGGCTTTATC
>NC_134778.1:18615444-18620444 GCF_046742065.1 Oratosquilla oratoria | reverse complement strand
AAACTAAGGCGATAGAAACATTGAATTATAGTACCCAGTAGCATAAAAGTGATAATGTGATTTTTTAATCTATAATAGAAGAGGGGAAGGAAGACGTAGGAGAAAGATACTGAGTATTTTATAGAGGTGAATTAGAGACAATTCAATGAAATTAAATAAAACAAAAGGAAGTGGAAATCTTCTTGAAAATTTATGTCGCAAAGGTGAAAAAATACCTACTGAGAATGCGTGGAAAAGGAAAAATATTATAAAACATGTGACTTAGCAAAACAAAACAGACAAATCATGGGGCGGGGGGAGGGTTTGACAAAAATATATATATATATATATACATACATACATATATATATAAGAGAGAAAATCTTACATAAAATATTAAGAACAATAAAAGTATAAAAAAAGTACAATTTATATCTATAGATAGAAACTTAAGCGACCCTACAGATTCCGGAATACTTATCTAAAGCAGAGAAAAATATCTAATTTGAAAGTTGAAGGAGTAGAATCTGAGGGAGCAAAAGGTTTCTCTGGAATGATATTAAAAAAAAAATAAAAAAAATAAGTAAACATTCACAAAAAAAAAAAAATCTTAAGTGGGACTTAAGAAATGCAAAGGGAAATAATCTGAGAAGATTTAAAACTGAAAGTAGGTGAGCGATTAAATTTCCGAGAACCTGGAAGTGAGAAATGCCTCAGGTTCAGATGGGATTTCATATTAGATACTGAAATATTGAAGTGAGCATGTGGTGGATGAAACAAACCAAACATGCATGCATGTATCTTTAGATCTACGCACACAAATACCTGTACATATATATATATATATATATTATATATATATATATATATATATATATATATATATATATATATATATATATATGTATGTGTGTGTGTGTATATACATATACACACATAGGGCATGTGTTAGGATGGGAAATTGAGAGAGCGAGTGGTATACACACATGTATTTATACACCTATGTATTTATGAATGTGTGCATGTATACACGTATGTAATGTATGTATGTATGTATGTATGTATGTATGTATGTATGTATGTATGTATGTATGTATGTATGTATGTATGTATGTATGTATGTATGTATGTATGTATGTATGTGATTATGTATGTATGTATGTATGTATGCATCCATGCATGCATGCATGTAGGTTTGTATGTACGCATGTATGTATGTATGTATGTATGTATGTATGTATGTATGTATGTATGTATGTATGTATGTATGTATGTATGTATGTATGTATGCACGCATGCATGTATGTATGTATGTATGTATGTATGTATGTATGTATGTATGTATGTATGTATGTATGTATGTATGTATGTATGTATGTATGTATGTATGTATGTATGTATGTATGTATGTATGTATGTATGTATGTATGTATGTATGTATGTATGTATCTACGTAAGTAGGTATGTGAATTATTTGCAAGGAAAGTTCTCTATTTACCTGGAATAATTCTAATTTCTCCTCTGGCTTCATTTCCCTCCGAGCAATACTTATGCCTTGAGGTTGGAGTCACTAGGTTCAAACAGAACGCTACACAAACACAATGACTTTACAAACGTGAACTAATTAATCCAACTTAACCGTGTGTGAGCTAATATCTTAACAGAAAACCCTCCGACATCTCAGGTGAAATTATCAGTGTCCTCTCTTCAGGTTGCGTATTATTTACGTCCTATTTCTTCATAGTATAGCTCCTTTATGGGTCTAGATTTGTTCCTAATGTACAGCAATGACAACTACTTGCTCTTGATCTTCTACAACAAATGGTACTTATAATATGTCCTGTTACAGCTACTGTATGTACCTTCCGTCGTAAGCTTCGTGTTGTGTATCATTAGACCTGACGATATAAAGTAGGACGAGAGACTGAAGACTTTGTGAAAGGGGCACAGATTGGAGTAATCAAAACTCTCCTTTTTGCCCTGTGTATCAGAACAGCTACTAGAAGTGACCATCACCATTCCGCTTTGTAGACAGAAATGGTGGCAGATCCAGGATCAGAATTTGGGGTTGACTAACCTGAATTTTGTAAATATAGATGGCGTTTTCGGAGTTGGGGGGGGGGGGGCTAACCTGAATTTTGCAAGTATAGATGACGTTTTCGGAGTGTGGGGGGGGGCTAACCTGAATTTTGAAAATATAGATGACGCTTTTAAAAAGATGTACTCCGGAACACCAATACGATGATACTGAATATAAACTGAGGTATATGCTTTCACTTGATTTTGTTTCTTTCAAAATATTGGGCAAAAGTAATACTTAATCTTACATTTTTAAAGATTTACCCTCAGTAACGTGTTGAATATCCTTACAATTATTCCCACTGGAGTGTTTTGTTAAATACGGGAATAAAAAATCTGCCAGTGTATTAGTGCTCTCTGCCACATACCGTTGTACACAGGAAAGGTTTCTCTACCTTTGTAATGAGGTCATTAAAATATATATATATTTTTTTGGGGAGGGGGGATTCAGCCTGCAAGTCCTTGAAAACCTCTCTAACGCCTTCTGTCTCCAAAATCCATCAGCACCATCACCTAAAGTACTCAAGCTCTCAAAGAAGTTTTTTTTTTCACTAACCCCCCCCCCCCACCGCGTGGATACAGTGAATGTCTAGAGCATAGTCACCTATGTTTTTAACTTACCATTATAGATTTAACGTTCATTTTATATTATATATATTTTCTTATATACTTTAGTTTCACTTAAAAAAAGTTTAAAAATGGAAACACATATATATACGAAAGTATTTTAAGGTTACATCTGCATTGATTCAATTAAACTCACGAGGGGGAGGCAATATATTTTTCCTGCACCCACTGGACATGATACAGGTCACAAAAATCTGGGTTCAGGAAATATAGAGGAAAAAATGGATTCTAGGAAAAAAGTGGTTAAAAAAAATCTTTCGTAAAATAAAGATAAAATAAAATATAAATTAAAAAAAAACAAGAGAGATAGGGAGAGAGAGAAAGAGAACAGGGAGACAGAGAGAGTACAGAGAGAGAGAGAGAGGGTGGGAAGAGAGAGGAGGAATATATGGACTAAAAATCAACATAGAAAACAATCTTATTTGTATTGAACAGACTTCTGGAGCGTTGAACGTCTCAGGTGTACAAAATGTTGCAAAACAAAATTCTAAGACCCACAGTGAAGTAAGAAGCTTACACCAGGAGGCACCCTATAGTCATAATCTTTCACCAGTTCCTCATGTTTCTACCTTAAATGACAGTATTGCATAGAGGAGTTGAAGTCATAGCCGGAATAAGGATACGTACAAGGGGGGTAGCAGAAAGTACGGTAAGAACAATCGAAGCAAAAAAGGATTCTACTTTGAGTGGTAATTTATCTCCAATTATAAAAGACTATCACATGACGCTGGTCCGTATGAGTGTAAAGAGATTATCCTAATGTATACTGTAGAAATATGTGTACTCAATGTTCAGCACAGAATATTTGGGATCGAACCAGTGACCTAATTGGTATGTGGTCAAGTTAGATTTGAACAGATAGAAACTTCAATCAGCTTCAAGTCTGATCCTAAGACGAACAAAATCGAGTGGCGTTCGGCAGAAAAAGAATAAATTGTGCCATTCAGGCCTAAGTCTTTCAGGTACGCGGGCTTACACATAGGACTACAGGAAACAGACCAATTGGTTTTTGTTTTAGGTAACGGTGATAGCGAAGGTGACAGTGATAGTAAAATTAGTGATGGAAATAGTGGTAGTGACAGAAATTGTGATTTATCAAAATAAACTTCATGTGAGAATGTAGTCTTTATCAGTACGACGTTTCGCTTTTTATTGCAGCTTTTTCAAGTACATAATCGTAACATACATGACCGAGATTAAATAAGAAGAACTGAGGAAACGGGGAAAGGGAGGGAGGAAAGGAGGGAGAGAGAAAGGGAGGTAGGGGCGGTGGGGAGTCACTAAATATTAGAAAAGGTTAAGGAGAAAGTAAACCAAATATCTGGGAACAGGAAAAGTTAAGGACAAGATAGAACAGTTGACTGGATGAAGGACATTAGCTCACAACCAAGGAGCAAAAGGAAGAAGAAAATATAAGGGTGGGCAAATGTCTACTTGAGGGGGAGGGGCGTTAGAGGGAAATATGGGATGGCTTAAAAAAAAGTTGGCAATGGTTATTAAAGGAATTAAGTAGGGATGAGATATTGAACATACTCCTGCTTTGTTAAATTGTGTTGGTTTATTGTATGATGGCTGCTTCCAAATATTTTCTACGGATCTTGTCGGGTTCACGTACCAGAAGTTCTGCATTTTTCCTGTCCATCAAGTGGTTGCTACTGTTCCTGTATGCAGCACACGCGTTGGTGGTGACATCATGGCGGACATCGTATCAATTGTCTTGTACCCGGGATTTTAGATCTTGTGATGTTTCCCCAATGTAAGATTTTTCACATCCCGAGCACGGAATCCGATAGACACCGGCTTTATTGGTGGGCGTTCTGCCGATGTTTATTTTCGTCCTCGTGATATCTTTAGTTTCCATACTGGTCTGGCACAATAGTGTCAAGTTGGTGTTTTTTTAGAATACGAGTCAGGTTGGTGACGAAGTCGCTGGTTTTTGGTAACACGAGACGTTTGACTGTCCAGTCCTGCTGCCTATGGCCTTCCAGAATTTTGATGGGCTCTTTTCTATATCTATCTATATGGAAGTCTGGAAAATTTAATTCTAAAAAAGTTTCCCTTATATACCAGCACCCTTATTCTATGTATTCTTCACTGCATATTATGAGTGCCCCAAGGAAGAAGCCTATCACTATTTCTTGCTTGACCCTGATGTCATGGTGGGAGTAAGAATTAATTCAATCGTTTTTATTGGTGGGTTTTCTGCACATTTTAAATATCAACTGGTTACCATGTTTTGATATGTTTGTGTCCAAGAAAGGAAGGGAATCGTTAATTTCTTCTTCTAGGGAAAACTGAATGGTGGGCTCTACCTC
>NC_134778.1:18587944-18590444 GCF_046742065.1 Oratosquilla oratoria | reverse complement strand
TTTTTGGAAAATTTAGGAAGTGACGAAAACTTAGTTATCACGAGTGCAGATAAAGGAGGAGGAGTTGTCATCTTAAACAGGACAGACTACAACATCAAAATGATGGATTTACTCAACGATACATCCACGTATGAGAAAAAACCCTTAGGAAACGCAGAACGAGAAGGGATACGGTTCAAGAAAGAAGCCAGGAGGATATTAATGCGAACCAACAGAGGCAAGAAACTTGTGGGATTGTTAGAAGAAGCACCAAGACCGCCCAGGATGAGGGGATTACCAAAGACACACAAGCCGGGTATACCGATGAGACCCATTACGTCAGATATCGGCAGCGCTCCCCACAGGTTAGCCAAGTGTTTAGCCAAACCGTTATCTCGATGTTTGGGGGCACTTAGCAGTGGCCATTTGAAGGACTCAAGTGACCTAATCACGAGACTCAGTAATGTGGATTTCTCACAGAAAGTCATGGTAAGTTACGATGTAACTGCTTTGTTCACAAATGTTTGCACAGAGGGAGCACTAACAGCAACCAAGGAAGCCATCAGTAATATAGATGACCAGGATTTACCAGTGGAAAAAAAAATGATTTCTTAGAATTAGTCTCTGTGTATCAGATTCGGACCGTTCATGTTCCACGATGAGGAATATTGTCAGATACGTGGTCTGGCAATGGGGAGTCCACTCAGTGCAGTCCTAGCATCATTATACATGGAGGTTTTGGAGAGAGATAATTTTATAAAAATTATGGTAAGAGGGACCCATTGGTTTTGATATGTAGACGACGTCCTGGTCATTGCCCCGGAGAATGCCAATTTCACCACCAAACTTAATAGGCTGAACATGGTAGACAGGGATATTCAGTTCACAGTAGAACACGAGGTGGATCAAAAGTTACCTTTCTTGGATGTATTAATTTGGAGGAAAGATAACGGCACGGTGGGTTTCTCGGTTCACAGAAAAGCTACAAACAAAAATGACCTCATCCACTACTTTTCGGCACATAGTGAAAGGATAAAGAGAGGAGTAATAATTGGATTTTTTCTCAGAGCGTTCCGGGTATGTAGTGAAGAACATATTGACAGAGAAATCAAATATATTTTAAAAGTGTTCTCAGGACTAAAATATCCAGAAGGGTTACTCCATAGTTTGAAGAAAATAGCGCTTAAAATAATGGAAAAGAGAAATGATGAGATAAAGGAGACTAAGGAAGGTGGCTTCATTGTAGTTCCCAACTCCAAGCACACAGAAGAGTTAGGACATTTGCTCCGCAGAGCAGGGCTGAAGATCGCCAGTACATCCAGTACGAAGATAGGTGAAGTAGTGAGAGGTAAGAGTAGAAATGAACATAATAACAACAGCATGGTTTACAGAATCCCATGTGGTGGCTGTGACCTAAACTACTTTGGGGAGACAGGAAGAGGCATACACAAGCGGACATATGAGCACAAGAGCGACCTGAGGGCCCACCGAACATCAAACGCCCTGGTGGTTCATGCGGAGGAATACGGACATTTACCTAACTGGGACGGAGTGGAAATATTAAAACAAGGGTTAGACAAGAAAAAAAGAAAAATAGTAGAGGCAGCTTTTATAGCATCCCAGCCCTGCTGCAACCATCGTGATGGTTTTATTAAGCTGTCCAAAACGTCCGGCTGGATGGTCTTACAGGAGCTGAAGGGTACGAGAGGGAGGGAGGGAGGGGGTGGGTTAAGGAAGGAACTCGGAATGATGTAAGATATATAACTGTTGATTTCCCGATCATGTTTGTACACTCAGAAGAAGCTCTGTTAAGAGCGAAACGTCAGTTAATAAAACTTCAACGGTTCTCGGTGTTTATCTCACCACCCTGTCACTCATATATATATGTGTGTGTGTGTGTGTATGTATGTATATATGAATAGAATCACTAGTGACGGTGTAGGCAATCAAATAATTCCGACAGTCATCCCCGGATTCGAACCGGCAGTTAGCAGTCGACTTAATTCCTCGGGAGTAGATTAATTCCCAGGTTGGAGAATTTTAGACATCCGATAGCTAAGTTGGTAGAGCGTTGGCTTCGCATTCTCGCGACCCTGGGAGGGAAAGAGATAGATAGATAGATAGATAGAGAGAGAGAGAGAGAGAGAGAGAGAGAGAGAGAGAGAGAGAGAGAGAGAGAGAGAGAGAGAGAGAGAGAGAGAGAGAATGTAATAGGAATGAGGGATGTAATGTGGCACCAAGTTCAGTTTAAGGTGTGAAATCTTGCCTCTTAACTCCGTTCAGGGTTCTAAAGCCCGGGCGAAACGGGCAGAGTAATGGAGTCAAACCTTGTTGAGAAGGGAGCGAAAAGACCAGAGAGGAGATTATGTCTCCAATACCTTCCAAACTGGAGAGTTTTCACCTTACATCTAATACAAAATCTAGTTTATTATTCAATAGTTTGGCCATAAACCTGGTATTCACATACCTATCAGGCTCATACGTCTGCTTCCCTATCCTGCCCAGAGTTTATGCGAGTTCG
>NC_134778.1:18572944-18577944 GCF_046742065.1 Oratosquilla oratoria | reverse complement strand
ACTTGTAGTACTACTAGTCTTTCTCTTCTCCATCTTCTCTTTCTTCTTCTTCTCCTTCTTCTTTTTCTTCTTCTTCTTCCTCCTCTTCTTCTTCCTCTTCTTTCTCTTTTTTGCTTCAATGGGTAACAACAACAAATAAGAAATGATTACTACTACTAGTACTACTACTGCTACTACTACTTTTTTTTTTTTTTTTTTTTATAATACGACCTCCATCCTATTGGAACTGTGTGGTGGAAACAGCAGGGTCTGTCTTCCACAGACACAGTTCATTGGCCCCTCTCCCGCCAATGACTGTGGTCGACGACCTTTTTATTTGTCTATTTGTTTATTTATTTTTAATAATGCCTAGTACAAAAGTTCATTTATCCTACTGTCAACCACTGTCTGCTCAAAATCCAGGTTTTGTATATGTGTTGATTTGGGTGGTGGGGACCTGGTACCTCTCAGGCATAGGAGGGCTGATCTTAGGAGTGAGAATGATAGTCTACATCTCATCCATGAAACAATGCTGCTTTTTGGTTGTTGTTTCTTTTCAGACATTACCTCAGCCAGCCGAGCGTAGAATGCCTTTGCTCTAGGACCCATCCCACCTGAAGTCGTAAAGGTTATAGGAGTGAATAAGCCCTGGTCTACATTCTGTATGCGCTCTTCGTACATCCTGATCTTCTCATACTCGTTCCGAGAGTGGGATGCCTCAATAGTTAGGTTGTTGTAACAGGGGGCCATCGGATAAAAAATTCGCATGTCAAAGAAAGCCAATTGTCCCCGTGTCCAGAAGCCTCTTGCGCTGATATCCACTCTTGCTTCATCTGATGTGTTGGACGTGCGGTATCTGAAGTTCTCCCCTCCTAGTGGTAGTAATGTTGGTTCGATAGTCACATCCTTGCACACCTCCTGAAGCATTTGGGCAGTGAGATCTCTTACCTCATCGTGTCGCATGCAAATGAATCCACCTTGCTTGCATATCATCGCATGGTCTGGAGTAAATTGTACACCACAGGAGCATCTGTTTGGCAGCCCTCCTAATGGCCATCCATACCTCAGGGCAATGGCATTCGTGAATTCTCTTTTGTTTAAGGTGAATCCCTTTGCCCTGATTGGTAGTGCTGTCAGCCAATTGGACGCCCCAACTTACTGCGGCATTGTTATCTTTCTTTTTATATAATTCGATAGCCGAGCTAGAAGTGCTTGAAGTTCCTCCTTCTGCCTCTCCTCCCTTCCCTTTGAAATGTTTCTTCTAATTTCCCTAATTTCCTCCATGATAGTCTCCTTCCGTTGATCTTTGTGACACGATGTTGTTTGTCAATGAGGACGTGAGTTTCATGGAGTTTTGGTGTTCTGTGTCGGCAAGGTTTAGCGGGTTGGAGATACCTAGCCCTCTCATTCTAGGTGGAAGTTCCATAAGTTTTCTTTCCTCTTCGTTTATTGTCCGTCCGTTGGTGATGGCCGATATTAGCTCGTTTCTGATGGTTTCTTCAAGGGGTCTTAGTAGGTCGGTGATGTTCGGTACCGTCCTTAATATGTAGTTCCACTTATGTTTCACACCATATATGAATGCGGCATATGCCGCCTGCGGTTCGGTCTTTGCAAAGTTGGCTAGAATCCTAACTTCCGCCACCCATTCGTTAACTTTCTTTTCAACATATTGCTTTTTAAAGGATTCTGAGCCGATCACTGCACCGAGATGTCTTTCCCCCTGTTTTGTTACCTTCACTTCACTGTTCTTAAAGAGGATTCTGCCATTGTTTAAGTACTCTGGGTTAACTATGAGGACAGATTTCTTTGCATTCGGAATGTAACCTAAGCCCGGGCCATGTGCCAACACCAGATCCCACCACTTTTTTAGGTCAGCTACTTTTCCTGCGCCCGTGAGATCATCTGCATATGCTACCTGTTTGACCCCGGTGTCCTCATATTGTATCTTCTGCTGCAGGTGCATAAGACCGAGCGCATACATTGCCATGGCCACCGGGTCTCCCTGAGTGGTGCCTTCCGCTGATTTGATGATCTCCACTTTCGTTTCTTTCTTCTCCGCCCTGCTGGTGACAAATAGGTTTGCAGGTTCTCTATATGTGTTCTCAACATACCTGGCCAATACTGGGCATTTAATTTGATGTTGTGTATGGTAGCCTCTCTATTTAAGTTGTTGAATGCGTTTGATGCATCGGTTAATAGGACTGCTTCGCAGTCTGGTTCCCCGAATATCTTTCTCATGGCGTGGACTGCAGCCTCGGAACCCGCCTGTTGCCCCGCGCACACCTGCAGGTTGCCAGCCGCTTCTCGCACCTCATCCATCGCGACTTCCATAATTGCTTTTCCTATTATTCTTCTTAGCACTTCGCCTATACCAATCGGGTGACAGCCAGGTTTCTTATCTAGCGGGATAAGTCTACATGCTGTGTATGCCTCCAGGTGCTGACTGCTACTACTACTACTACTACTACTACTACTACTACTACTACTACTACTACTACTACTACTACTACTACTACTACTACTACTACTACTACTACTACTACTACTACGAGTACTTGTAGCACTACTTGTCTTTCTCTTCTCTATCTTCTTCTCTTTCTTCTTCTTTTTCTTCTCCTTCTTTTTCTTCTTCCTCCTCCTCTTCTTCTTCCTCACATCTTCCTCTTCTTTCTCTTTTTTACTTCTATGGGTAACAACAACAAATAAGAAACGATTACTACTACTACTACTACTACTACTACTACTACTACTACTACTACTACTACTACTACTACTACTACTACTACTACTTTTTTTTTATATACGACCTCCATCCAATTGGAACTGTGTGGTGGAAGCAGCAGGGTCTGTCTTCCACAGACACAGTTCATTGGCCCCTCTCCCGCCAATGACTGTGGTCGACGACCTTTTTATTTGTCTATTTATTTATACTACTACTACGAGTACTTGTAGTACTACTAGTCTTTCCCTTCTCCATCTTCTTCTCTTTCTTCTTCTTCTTCTTCTTCTTCTTCTTCTTCTTCTTCTTCTTCTTTTTCTTCTTCTTCCTCCTCCTCTTCTTCTTCTTCTTCTTCTTCTTCTTCTTTTTCTTCTTCTTCCTCCTCCTCTTCTTCTTCCTCACATCTTCCTCTTCTTTCTCTTTTTTATTCTATGGGTAACAACAACAAATAAAAAACGATTACTATAACTACTACTACTACTACTACTACTACTACTACTACTACTACTACTACTACTACTACTACTACTACTACTACTACTACTACTACTACTACGAGTACTTGTAGTACTACTAGTCTTTCTCTTCTCCATCTTCTTCTCTTTCTTCTTCTTCTTCTCCTTCTTCTACTACTACTACTACTACTACTACTACTACTACTACTACTACTACTACTACTACTACTACTACTACTACTACTACTACTACTACTACTTTTTTTTTCTTTTTTTTTTCAATTTAAAATACGACCTCCATCCTATTGGAACTGTGTGGTGGAAGCAGCAGGGTCTGTCTTCCACAGACACAGTTCATTGGCCCCTCTCCCGCCAATGACTGTGGTCGACGACCCTTTTATTTGTCTATTTATTTATTTATTTTTAATAATGCCTAGTACAAAAGTTCATTTATCCTACTGTCAACCACCGTCTGCTCAAAATCCAGGTTTTGTATATGTGTTGATTTGGGCGGTGGGGACCTGGTACCTCTCAGGCACAAGAGGGCTGATCTTAGGAGTGAGAATGATAGTCTACATCTCATCCATGAAACAATGCTGCTTTTTGGTTGTTGTTTCTTTTCAGCCATTACCTCAGCCAGCCGAGCGTAGAATGCCTTTGCTCTAGGACCCATCCCTACTACTACTACTACTGCTACTACTACTACTACTACTACTACTACTACTACTACTACTACAAGTACTCGTACACATCTGATCTTCTCATGCTCGTTCCGAGAGTGGGATGCCTCAATAGTTAGGTTGCTGTAACAGGGGGCCATCGGATCAAATATTCGCATGTCAAAGAAAGCCAATTGTCCCCGTGTCCAGAGACCTCTTGCGCTGACATCCACTCTTGCTTCATCTGATGTGTTGGACGTGCGGTATCTGAAGTTCTCCCCTCCTAGTGGGAGTAATGTTGGTTCGATAGTCACATCCTTGCACACCTCCTGAAGCATTTGGGCAGTGAGATCTCTTACCTCATCGTGTCGCATGCAAATAAATCCACCTTGCTTGCATATCATTGCATGGTCTGTAGTAAATTGTACACCACAGGAGCATCTGTTAGGCAGCCCTCCTAATGGCCATCCATACCTCAGGGCAATGGCATCCGTGAATTCTCTTTTGTTTAGGGTGAATCCCTTTGCCCTGATTGGTAGTGCTGTCAGCCAATTAGACGCCCCAACTTCCTGCGCCATTGTTATCTTTCTTTTTATATAATTCGATAGCCGAGCTAGAAGTGCTTGAAGTTCCTCCTTCTGCCTCTCCTCCCTTCCCTTTGAAATGTTTCTTCTAATTTCCCTAACCTCCTCCATGATAGTCTCCTTCCGTTGATCTTGTGACACGATGTTGTTTGTCAATGAGGACGTGAGTTTCATGGAGTTTCGGTGTTCTGTGTCGGCAAGGTTTAGCGGGTTGGTGATACCTAGCCCTCCCAATCTAGGTGGAAGTTCCATCAGTTTTCTTTCCTCTTCGTTTATTGTCCGTCCGTTGGTGATGGCCGGTATTAGCTCGTTTCTAATGGTTTCTTCAAGGGGTCTTAGTAGGTCGGTGATGTTCGGTACCGTCCTTAATATGTAGTTCCACTTATGTTTCACACCATATATGAATGCGGCATATGCCGCCTGCGGTTCGGTCTTTGCAAAGTTGGCTAGAATCCTAACTTCCGCCACCCATTCGTTAACTTTCTTTTCAACATATTGCTTTTTAAAGGATTCTGAGCCGATCACTGCACCGAGATGTCTTTCCCCCTCCTTTGTTACCTTCACTTCACTGTTCTCAAAGAGGATTCTGGCATTGTTAAAGTAC
>NC_134778.1:18562944-18567944 GCF_046742065.1 Oratosquilla oratoria | reverse complement strand
AACATCCAAACCATGTTTAGTCGAAATGATAAGTGCATTATGGAAGGTGAACTTGACTCTAAATTGATAATTCGTCAAGGCTTCCTCTACTGCTAATTGCTTACAAATGTACTAAATCTTCATATCAAGTACAGCAAAGACCACGATATTTCTGGTGGTGTCTGGACGGAGCGTCACCTGCTTAGTTAGGATGAAAGAATCGCATAAAGCAAAAGATCTTAAACCCTGGCTCGCGACCCAAAATTGGATAACCAAGCCCTTTGAATGGGTTGCCAAGGATTTGTGGACATATTATTTTCCCAATACTCCTATGAAAAATATCACCATGAGTGATAATACTGTTAGAATACCTAAACAATCAACATCCAAACGCAACTCTATAAAGACATAGACGATTTCAGTGAGGTGAGAAATATTTTCAACATCTTCACTTGTCTTAGAATTTGAATGAAATAAAATGCTTGTGAGGATATTGGTCACCATGGTTGATCTGGGCAGGATTTTGGGTCGTTGCATTAAAGCGTTGAGTACCACTGACTTAAAAGATAGGAGCTAGATGGTCGAGAACACTTCGCATCATCCTTACACTTTGAATTATCATGATTACGTTCCTGTTTGCACCTGGTGATTTTATTCAGCTGAGACGAATCCCTCCTCGTCCAGGAAATAATGTGTATGACGAGGGGTCTCATTGCTTGCTTACAAGCGCGTGCGCGCGTGTGGGCTTATGCATTTCCTTGGACGGACACACAGGAACAGGAATAAAATTGTGATTACATTTGTGTATCGCATCCTTTGTATCGAGTATCCTCTACGAGTGGCTCACTCGTAAAAAAAAAAAAAAAAAAAAAAAAAAAATGGGGGGGGGGATGATGTGGATGTAACGACGATGGTAAGTGTTGTCGACCGTCTAGTACTTACAGCACTTATCCGTTAAGTGATCCTTTATCCTGACTAAGCAGAATACATTCCGTGCAGGCGCCCCCAGATATATCGTGGTCTTTGCTGTACTTGGTATAAGAATTTAGTCCTTTTTTGTTAGAAATTAGCAGAAGTGAATTTCTTGATGTACTATGAATTTAAAGTCAGGCTCATCTGTCCATCAGGCATTTATCATTTGAACTAAATATGGTTTATCTATTTATAATGATATACCAAATCATATTCATACATATGTGTACACACCCACATCCGCGTGTATAGAAGAAATTGTAATAAAAGGAAAACCAAACAGGACGAGGATAAACAAACTGTCTTTCGTTTTGACAGCCTATTTCACAGATAAATGATTACTTTGTGAACGAACCCACACGTTATTCCAATACGTATTCATCTGTCCGCTCGCTTCTACCGACGATTCTCTTCGATGTATCTTTAGCCACAAACAATCCCCGTCTCAATGGTTAGTACCTGTAGGGATTGCTTTAACCCATTCAACTCCGATGACAAGATGTCTTGTCATTTGGTCAAATAAAACAAAAAATCATAAAACACCAAAATGTTTGATCAAACACCAGAAAAATATGACGTCAGTCCTCGCTTCGCTGCGAGCGAAGCGAGGATTGACGTCATATTTTTCTGGTGTTTGATCAAACATTTTGGTGTTTTATGATTTTTTGTTTTATTTGACCAAATGACAAGACATCTTGTCATCGGAGTTGAATGGGTTAATTGTCTTTTTGATATTCTTCGAGCTTGCTAAGTTCAGGAACTTAGTTTCTGTTCTTTGCGGGAGGCGGTTGTCAACATGGACTACCAACAACGAATATAACTTGTGTTATCCTAACGTCCCTTGTGTGTTCTTGAAGTTATGTTTAGATTCCATGCACGTTTCTCCGATATATGGAACATCAGACACAGCGCGCCACGTTCTGTAGTGTTCTGTAGCCAACACGTGAAATTACCCCTTCAGGACTCGTGATCGCCGAGTACGGGATAAACAATAGTCACCCCTTAGAACATGCGTCCGACTAAACATACATTCGACTAATTTTAATTAATATAATAACAATGTTCATTATAATAACTTAATTTATTTTGTAAATAAAATAAAACATATCCCTCTACATACTGTAAGAAGCATATTTATGTATTGTAAATATATTTTAATTATTTGTATACTAAACACAAAGAATCCAGAATTTCGCCACAAATATTGTAAATACCATCATCACCATTTCCAATAAACAGATCAGTCATGGGATTGACTTTAAATATCCTAGCTTCCTCCAAATAGGACAATTGTAGTAACCACTACATTTGGTGACCCTGGAGTGACCGCCGCCAGCCCCGCCCGCCGCCCTGCCGTGACCAGCCCCGCCCGCCGCCCTGCCGTGCCCAGCCCCGCCCGCCGCCCTGACGTGACCAACCCCCCGCCCGCCGCCATGCCGTGACCAGCCCCGCCCGCCGCCCTGCCGTGACCAGCCCCGCCCGCCGCCCTGCCGTGACCAGCCCCGCCCGCCGCCCTGCCGTGCCCAGCCCCGCCCGCCGCCCTGCCGTGCCCAGCCCCGCCCGCCGCCCTGCCGTGCCCAGCCCCGCCCGCCGCCCTGCCGTGCCCAGCCCCGCCCACCGCCCTGCCGTGCCCAGCCCCGCCCGCCGCCCTGCCGTGCCCAGCCCCGCCGTCCCGGGTTGTCCTGCCCGTTGACCCAGCCTGCCCAACCCAGCTGCCCACGAACATCGCTGCATACTAATCACGTAAGCATGACGGACGATCAACAACAGGAAGTAAGTGCATTCCGCGCACCCCCTTTTTCCAACCGCGACCCAACAATATGGTTCACAATCCTCGAGTGTAACTTTAAGGCAAACCGCATTACCACCAGCCTTACGAAGTTTTCACATGCTTGTGGTCTCTTACCATCTGACGTACTCCTCCAAGTTTCAGACACCATCTCCAAGGCACCTACATCCGGTACCCCATACGAAGATTTGAAGAAAGCCGTTCTGGACCGCCTTGAGTCTTCCGAAGCTACACGCCTGCAGGAGCTCCTCTCGAAAGAAGAACTTGGAAATGAGAAACCATCCGACTTGCTGCGACGCATGAAGCGATTGCTCGGAGACAAATACGCAACATTCGACACCTCCATCTTGCGCCACCTATTCTACCAGCGCCTACCAACAACCATCCAAGGCAACCTCTTCAGCGCCAAGAACAAGCTCTCGCTCGACGAGCTAGCCACACTCGCTGATGAATTCATGGCTTCGGTACCAGTTGCGCGCCCTACCATCGCTAACCTCGCCGACCAGTCTGCAACTCAGGCGTTAACCGAGCTAGTCTCTAAACTCACCCTCCAGGTTAGCGCCCTCCAAGAGCAGGTTGCCAACCTTCAACAACGACCCCCGTCACCAAGATACTACCGCAACCGCTCCAGGTCTACGTCCAGAGGGAGACCCAAGCACACATCAGGCGTCTGCTACTACCATCGTCGCTTTGGACAAGATGCGAGGAAATGTACACAGCCGTGCACCTTCTCACCGTCACCGTTAAACACGATGGGCGAACGCTAACGGCGCACAGCGTTCGCCAACATACATCGAAACTCTTCTTCGTATTTGATCCACTCTCCAACACCACATACCTCATCGATACCGGAGCTGAAGTCAGTGTCCTGCCTGCCACAGCATCCCAGCAATCACTGCCGCCGATGTCTTACCTCTACGCAGCCAACGGCACCAAGATACCCGTTTTCAAGAGGAAGACACTTCAGCTAGAACTCAACCTCCGCCGATCCTTTGAGTGGACCTTCTACGTTGCATCAGTTTCCCAACCCATCCTTGGCGCCGATTTTTTGACCCACTTCGATCTCCTGATCGATATTAAAAATCGCAAGCTCCACGACCCCCTTACATCGATGTCATCCAACGCCAGGCCAACAACCGGAGTAAGTAGCCAGCTTTCAACCATCAGTGCTGATAACAAGTTTGCTTCTCTCCTCAGGAACTTTCCTGCCTTGACACAACCTTACTCCACGACCACGACTGTGAAACACCACGTAGTGCACCACATAGAGACTACGGGACCTCCAGTCTACGCCAAAGCCCGTCGTCTGGCTCCGGAACGCCTCAAGCTAGCCAAGGCAGAACTAGAAGCCCTCATGCGTCAAGGTATCATTCGGCCAAGCTCAAGCAACTGGTCGTCAGCTCTCCACATCGTCCCCAAAAGCAACGGCGACATCAGGCCATGCGGTGACTACCGCGCCCTCAACTCACGAACTGTGATGGATAGGTACCCTGTTCCCAACATACAGGAGTTTTCCTCACACCTTGCAGGAACTCGCGTATACTCCCGGATCGATCTTGTAAAAGCCTTCCATCATATTCCGGTCAACCCGCCTGACATCCCCAAAACAGCTGTCACAACACCTTTTGGCTTGTTCGAATACGTTCGAATGCCCTTCGGCCTCAAGAACTCTGCCCAAACTTTCCAGAGATTCATGGACGAAGTCCTGAGAGGCCTGCCTTTTTGCTTCACCTACATCGACGATGTGCTCATCGCCAGCCCTGACGAAGCCACGCACCAAGACCATCTGAAGCAAGTCTTTACCCGCCTACAAGACTACGGCATCCACATCAATCTCGAGAAATCTGACTTCGGTGTGTCATCCATCAACTTTCTAGGACACACCGTCACACCTTCAGGCGTCACCCCTGTCTCATCCCGCTGCGACGCCATCCAGAGTTTCCCGAAACCTACAACACAGCGCCAACTCAAGCAATTCCTTGGTATGTTAAATTTTTACAATCGTTTCATTCCAGGCTGCGCTCAACTGCTCCAACCGCTCTACTCCATGATCAAGCCGTGCAAGAGGGGACGTTCCATCGTACTCAACTGGGACGTCGAAACTGATGCAGCTTTCATGGCAGCCAAAGAAGCACTCGGGAATGCTACCGCCCTTAGTTTCCCTATTCCTAATGCCATCACTACAGCCGCAGTCACCGCCACTGCAGCTGCCGCCACTACAGCCTCTGCCACCGCCGCAACCACTGGTGTCATCTCCATG
>NC_134778.1:18545444-18550444 GCF_046742065.1 Oratosquilla oratoria | reverse complement strand
TGCCAGTACCCTTTCAACATATCGAGCTTACTAACAAACTTCGCCTTTCCTACACAGTCGATACAGTCATCCAACCTTGGTATTGGGTAAGAATCACTCTTAGTCACTTGGTTCACTTTCCTAAAGTCTGTGTAGAATCTGTATGAATCACTACCTGCCTTCTGCACTAACACACACGGGGAGCTCCACGCACTGTTACTTTCCTCAATTAATCCATTTTCCAACATATACTGGACTTCCTTCTTCATGATTTCCCTTTTCTGTGGATTCACTCGGTATGGATGTTGCTTCATCGGCCTGGCATCACCTACGTGGACATCATGTTCCACCACGGTACATCTTCTTGGAGTGTCCGAAAATAATGGTCTATACTTATGTATCTCATGGATGATATCATCCCTCCTTTCACTGCTCAGATGACTCAGTTTGGTTTCTAGGTTTTCTAACACTGTCGAGTTTTCCAAGTTCTTCTCCTCACACCTGCTGAATTTCTCCTCTCCATCATCTATTACTTGCTCTGCACTTACTACGCCGCAACCCAACTCATTCATCTCCTCGGACATTTCTGTCTCCTCCGCCTCCCTTCCATGATATGGCTTAATCATGTTTACGTGGCACAACTGGTTTCTCTTCTGCCTACCAGGAGTGTTGACGATGTAGTTCAGCTCTCCTACTTTCCTCTCAATTGTCCATGGACCACAATATCTTGCCTTCAAGGGATCCCCTTGGACAGGTAATAACACCAAAACTCTGTCACCTGGTTTGAATTCTCTCACCCTCGCCTTCTTGTCATACCACTTCTTCATCTCCTGTTGTGCATTTTTCAGATTCTCTGCGACCAGTTCCCTCGCCTTCATCAATCTACTCTTGAATTCTGACACATATGTTAATAGATGTGGAAACTTACTCGATCTTTTGATCACTAGCCGCGAAAGCATGGTAACTGATGTAGAAGTCGGTGAATCTGTTGCAAATAGCGATCACAACCTAGTTAGATTCAAACTCCTAAACAATTTTAGAATAGATACTTGTGTTTCTAAAATACCCGATTTCAGTAAAGCTCAGTTCATAGAACTACGGCAGGGGCTTCAGCTTACAGATTGGGAGGCAAAATTAAACGAAAGACCAGTAGATCAGATGTGGGAAATATTTCAAAATACGCTCACTAAGATGATTCAAACTTACATTCCTTTTAAGGACAGACGTCCCCCAAATCAGGCTCGCCCAAAGTGGCTCGACAAAGAAACTGAAAAAAGTATTGCTAAAAAGAGACAGGCTTATAATAAATATATGTGCTGGGGTGCATCTAATGAATATTAAAGTTATGTATCAATACAGAGAGATTTAAAAAAGACAATAAGAAAAAGAAAACGACAATACGAAATGAACATCGCTGAGAAATCCAAAGAGAATCCCAAAGAATTCTATAGTTACATTAGAGATAAAAAGGTTGTTAGGAATCACATTGGTCCACTATTATCTGCTGACGGTCAACTTGAATATTCAAATGAAGGAATGTGTAATATCTTAAAAAATTATTTTAGCTCGGTATTCGTAAACGAAACACCTCAAGGTGAATTCCAAACTGAAACCTGTGAAAAGTCTAGGGTAAACTTACTCACTACGGTAAATATAACAAAAGAAAAAATTAAAAGGTGTATAGACAAACTCAAAGTTAATAAAACACCAGGGCCTGACGGTTGGCATCCAGGAATCTTAAAGGAAATGAAAAATGAGATTGTTGTTCCATTAGAAATTATTTTCAAGAAATCCATCATATCCGGAGATGTCCCAAGAGAATGGAAGCTAGCTAACGTTACTCCCATATTCAAAAAAGGTGACAAAAAGAAACCAAATAACTATAGGCCTATAAGTTTGACTTTAATCGTAGGAAAAATAATGGAAACTATCATCAGAGATGCTATCGAACATCATTTAGAAAGTAACCGTTTGATAAATGATAGTCAGCATGGTTTCAGACGGAAACGTTCTTGCGTGACTAACTTACTCGAATTCTACAACACAGTTATCTCGAATTATGACAAAAGAAACAATATAGATTTAGTATATCTAGACTTTGCAAAAGCTTTTCATACCGTCCCACACGAAAGACTACTTACTAAATTAGCTTTGCATGGAATAAGTGGTAGCCTATTAGGTTGGACTAGTAATTGGTTGAAGGGTCGAAAACAGAGAGTTGTTTTAAATGGAAAAACTTCTGGATGGAAAAGTGTTGCAAGTGGAGTTCCTCAGGGTTCCGTTCTTGGGCCACTTCTATTCATAGTATATATAAATGATATAGACCATGGACTAAAATCTACTGTTTCCAAATTTGCTGATGATACAAAACTGTGCGGAGTGGCAAATGATCACTCAAACCAATTAGATATTCAAGAAGATTTAGATCAATTACAGCAATGGTCTGAAAAGTGGCTAATGAAATTTAACACAAGTAAATGCAAGGTAATGCACATAGGTAAAAATAACAGTAAGTACGATTACAAGTTATTTGGAAATTCGTTAACAAAAGTGGATAGTGAAAAAGATCTCGGCGTAATTATCAGTAACGACCTCAAATAATCCAAGCAGTGTATTTCAGCCTCTGAGAAAGAAAATAAGTTTCTAGGACTGATTGCGCGATCTTTTGATTTCAAAAGTCCATCACTCATTAACAAGCTATATAAATCGTTAGTTCGTCCACATTTGGAATATGCTGTTTCCGTATGGTCACCAAATCTCATTAAAGACATTGACAGACTGGAAAAAGTACAACGGCGAGCCACAAAACTGATTCCAAATATCAAAAATAAATCATACGAAAATCGACTAGAACATATGAATCTGTTTTTCCTAAAAAAGCGTAGACTCAGAGGTGACTTGTTACAGGTCTTTAAAATTCTAAAGGGAATTGACAACATCAAAAGTGACCAAATTTTTACATTGAATGAGAATCAGACAAGAAACAATGGTCTCAAACTGTCCGGAAATAGATTCAATTTGGAAGTAGGTAGAAACAACTTTGCCAACCGTGTAGTTAATGAATGGAATAAACTTCCTGCACAGGTAGTGCAATGTAGTTCAGTTCGAAGCTTTCAGAATCATTTAGATAAACATCTAAGCAAGATGCTGTAATGATTATGATTTATCTTATATTATTTGTTTTTGTTTTGTTATCATTTGTCTGTCTGATTTTCATTTATTATTAGTTATATGTCAATTTATTATTATTTACTATTTACCTGTTTGTTTATTATTTAACTATACCTATGCATTTATTTATGTATTTCATTTGTTATTTACATTATCATATTTTTTATTTATTATTTTATCATTAATATGATTTTTTTTTCGCATCCGACCTAGATATGGATCAAAAGGTCTCCTGTCGGCATGCTCCGCCTTTGTAATCCTTCTTTGTCATCACTCTTGCCAAGCCACTTCTCTTTCATCATGCTCAAAGGACCTCTCACATCATGGCGGTACACTAGTTCGAATGGACTGAATCCAGTCGATTCCTGTACCGCATCTCTGGCCGCAAATAAAACTAGTGGGACTCCTTCATCCCAATCTATACCAAGATCCTCACAATATACTCTCAGAATGTTCTTAAGAGTTTGGTGGAATCTCTCCAAGCTACCTTGTGATTGTGGGTGGTATGCACTAGCTAACTTCTGTTCAATATGCAAGCCCTTCAATATCTTCCTGAACATGCCGGAAGTAAAGTTGCTTCCTCTGTCAGATTGTATCACTTCTGGAAGTCCTACCCAAGAAAAATATTTCACCAACTCTCTCACTATATTCTTGGCATGAATACTCCTTAGTGGAATAGCTTCCGGGAACCTTGTGGCTACACACATTATTGTCAGTAAATAGGAATTCCCTCTCCTAGTTCTCGGTAAAGGTCCAACACAATCTATTATGATTTTGCTGAATGGTTTGCAAGTTGCTGGTACGGGCTGCAATGGTGCTCGGGGAATCACTTGATTTGGTTTACCCACTCTCTGACATACGTCACAAGTTTTACAAAACTCCGCAACATCTCTCTTCAAACTTGGCCAATAAAAATGAGTCAACAGTTTCCCTGCTGTTTTCCTCACTCCTAAATGTCCTGCCAAGCTAAACTCATGAGACAAGGCTATCAATGTATGCCTATACTTCTTTGGTGCCACTATCTGCCGTTTCATCTCCCAATGCTCCGTTGCGGGTACACTCGCAGGCCTCCACTTCCTCATCAGTACATTGTCGTGAAGATAGAATCCAATAGAACTATCATCAGACACACCATTTCTATTTGCTTCTCCAAAACATTCCTTCAAAGTAGGATCATTGCGCTGGGCATCAATAAGTTCCTTCCTTCCAACATTGAAATCAGGAGATATCTCTAATTTCATCTCCACACTTTCATCTTTCACAGGTTTATGTTCCTTTTCCTCATCAAATATATCACCTAAACCCATATCCTCATCGTTAGTTTCTTTATTCCTCATCATGGCTCTGGTCACTACACAAGCTGGGTAAATTCTTTGAATACTTCCATTATCCGCACTCTCCTTACTTGCATCTACTTCACCTCTGCTCAGAGATTTCCTGCTCCCTGCGACTGGAGTTTCCTCTCCATTTCCACAGTCACTTTGGACCTCCTTCCGAATTCCAACATCCAAGACATCTCCTTCACCTTGCACGTCTATACTCTCATCCTTCATATTCTCGAGGGGTTTAGCAATCATTCTTGGCTCTGGGACCACCTTATCCCCAGCTAAGTCATTACCTAACAGCATATCCACGCCATTTATAGGGAGTTCTTCACTAACTCCTACTCTCACTTTGCCGCTAACATATCCCGTGTCTATTTCTACATAATGCAATGGGATATTCCCTCTTGCAAAAATACCTTTCACTCTAGCCTCCTCACCAGTATATGAACTTTCGGTCCACGCCAGTGTCTCTCGGAGGACAAAACTTTGGTTCGCTCCAGTATCCCTTAGGATTTTTATTTGCTT
>NC_134778.1:18532944-18537944 GCF_046742065.1 Oratosquilla oratoria | reverse complement strand
GAAGAATCTTGGATCGAAAAAGTATTTTCATGTTTTCTATTTCGAAATCTATTTATTTTGGGTTTCTTAAATCCAATGCCCTTTTGACATTATTTATTTTGAAAATAGTTCATTCCTTTTCTTTAACGACATTCTTTATGAAATCATTAAATTGCTTCCACTTCTTAAGAATAAGAATGGTAATCCATTTTCTTTCCTACATTCATGGTATTTTTTCAAACTATAATTTCATTTCTCCCTCAGTGAAATAATTATATTTGAAATGATAAATTAATGTTTTTATTTTTGCCCAAAGAGGGAATCATGATTTATTTCTATTTTTATGTCACAGTGGTTCAACTTCCAGTTTCGAGTATTGACAACACTTTTCAATAAAAAAATTAGTGACCTTAGTGCTCTGTTTTACGATCTTTTTTTTAATGAGAAGACTAATGTCAAGAGAAAAAAAGCTTCATATATATTTTCTATTAATTCTATATTTGCTGCCCTCCTTAAATCTGTTCTTTTCTACCTCTAAATCTACCACTGCAACCCAACTTATTTTCTTTTTCTCTTCTTGTTCACCCCCAAAAATAGAAAATCGCTAGTTATCTCAGACAAAAACAATTCAATTTGCTTTTTGAATTCAAAATTCTCAGGATCTTCTGAGAAGGAATTTAAATATCATTCACTCGTGTAATCCTGTTTATTAGAAGCACAGGAGAGTATTTCATTATTTTAATGACTTTTGAGTGACATTCCTTCGTGAGCCATTCCTCTTCTCCTCTTCTCTCCTTCCTCCTCTCCTCTCTTTACTTCTCTCCTCTCCTTCCTCCTCTTCTCTCCTTCCTCCTCTCCTCTCTTTCCTCCTCTCCTCTCCTTCCTCCTCTTCTATCCTTCCTCATCACATCTCCTTCCTACTTTCCTCTCCTCTCCCTCCTCCTCTTCTCTCCTTCCTCCTCTTCTATCCTTCCTTATCACTTCTCCTTTCTCCTCTCCTCTCCTTCCTCCTCTCCTCTCCTTCTTCCTCTCTTCTCCTTCCTCATCACCTCTCTTTTCTACTTTCCTCTCCTTTCCTCTTTTTCTACCTCTCTTCTCCTCTCCTTCCTTCTCTCCTCTCCTTCCTCCTCTCCTCTCCTCTCCTTCCTCCTCCCCTCTCTCTCTTCCTCTATCTCTTTCTACTTTCCCTATCCTTCCACCTTTTTCTCCTCTCCTCTCCTTCCTCTTCCTCTCACCTTCTTCCTCTCTTCCTCTTTCTTCTCTCCTGTCCTTCCTCTTCTCCTCTCCTTTCTTTTCTCTTACCCTTCCCCCTCTTCCTCCCTTCTTCCTCTTTCTTTTCCTCTCATTTAGTCTCCAATTTCTTCTTTGCAAAACTGATTAGCTTCTTACGTCTCTGCTCTCATATTTTTTTTATTCCCTTTTAGCTGAATCAGATTATGAATCAGCACGTGTCCTTTCCTTCTCCTCCTCCTTTTTTTCTGTCCTCCATTTTCTTCTCCTTCACTTTCTCCTCCATTCACTTCATCCACTTCTCTTCCTCCTCTTTCTCATCTTTCTCTTCTTCATTCTCTTCCTCCTCATCCTACCCCTACTCTTTCTTTTCCTCCTTCTTTTCTGTCCTCCACTTTCTTCTCCTTCACTTTGTCCTCCACCCACTTCATCCACTTCTTTTCCTCCTCTTTCTTCTCTTTCTCCTCTTCATTCTCTTCCTCCTCATCCTACCCCTACTCTTTCTTTTCCTCCTTTTCCTCTCTCCTCTTTCGTCCTCATATCCCCATTTTCCTCCTTTGTTTCTTCCAGCTTTTCTTCTTCTGCTTGCCTCTCTTTCAAATAAGATTTACTCAAGAATTCCGCATTTTTTTCTGAGGTCTCAGATTCAACACGCTGTGACATGACGAATGTCTTTTGTTCTACCTAATGACAAGCAACTTTCTTCGAAGGAGACGAAAGGTCTTCAGACCTGAAATTAGCTTTGGTCGATCGCGACCCCTGGGATCCGACCCCTCAAGTGAATAAAATCACTAGAATGAAATATACTAAGTACGTCACTCCATGTTGAAGGGATTGGGAGATAGATCGAGAACAATATATCGTGGCTTACTATTCACGTGGTACTCCGTACAAATTAATAAAATCGACTAATGAAACCTGAGACGAGCTTTTGGAAGCGTCGTTTAGCCACTGCGTCATTCTATCGTCAAGTCCCCCATTCGAGACCTTACAATAGTAGTTCCTAACCTTTTCTGGCTTGAGGCACCCTTGCCAAGCCTTTCAGAAGTCCCAGGCACCCTTATTAGAAAATCTAAATTCTAGTTTGTCAGTATCTTATTGATTCAACATCATTGTAACAAAATTTTGTCCCTGGATAATATGAAAATACTCATCTTTACACTGATGTTGCTTTAATGAACAAAAATGGATGACAGAGAAAGTCTGTAATACGAAAATTATTTTTGCCCTGAATTTTGGCCGCACGTTCAATTGATCTCACGGCACCATTTGGTGAGCGGCAGACCGGCTAGGAGCCACTGCCTTACAAGGATAGTCATTGGGTTGACAACTTAAGTTACAATGGTTCAAAGTAATAAAGCGTGCCGGCACTCCTTTCGTCCTGAACAAATTTAGATGAAAAAGATGATAATAATAAAGTAGAAAAAAAAAAAAGGCAACAGCCATCGGCTGATCTTATTAATCTCCCAGTCGAGATCTCGGGCTCAGTGTGGGGATCGAGTGCCTACCAACGGGGCTTCACTCCTTACCAGTAGAGGTGTCTCCATCTCTCAGACAGCAGTGACACCACGTATGGAAGTCTCGGCCTCGCCTTTGCTCTCGGCTTTGCTATGAACCGTAGCTTACCAACATTATTATTCTTATGGACAATTTCTCGACACTGCTGTCCGTTACCTTATATATTTGGTGTTTTGGTATAGTTAATGAAGGGGCTTTGGATATATATCATATTAAGTTAGTCAATAAAGAATTAGGGTCAAAGTATATTTTCAGGGCTTTACCCTCTTGGGGGAGGGGGCAGGGAGGGAACTGTCCCATCTGGAACTTTTTAATTTTTCATTTTGGTGGGGCACTTGCCAGAAACTGTGAAAAATTAATAACTGAAAAATTCAAAGGGGCAGTTCCCTTTCCTGCCCCCCACCCAACCAGAGGGTACGGCATTGATATTGCAGTACGTCGCCGACATAAGCTCTCTCTCTCTCTCTCATATATATATATATATATATATATACATATATATAATGTATACATATATATATATATATATATATATACATATATATAATGTATACATATATAATGTATATATATATATATATATATATATATGTATGTATGTATGTTTTGGGCAAAGTCTTTTTCTTAAACAATTTCTATTAAATGCTAAAGCACAAGTGGCGTCAATGATTTTAAGAGAACATTTCTCTAACTCTCTGTATTTCTTTTTCTCTTCATAATTCAAACTCTGAAGGAAATAGTAAAAGGCTTCAGAATGTTGATTCATTTTACCGACAGCTGTTTCAACCATTACAAATGGTCATCTTCAGGGTAATACAATACATCAATACAAACATAGGTATATAAGGCCGAGTAAAAATGGCAGGGAGAGGTCACTCGTAAGGTGGGAATCTGTCTACCCTACCGAGACGGAAAGGGTAACATCGAGGAGCTTCCAAGCCCCTCGATGTTAGCTACGTCGGCCATACCCTCACGACCTTAAGAAGACGACTGCATGCTCACCGTAACAACGGAGCCATCCACCAACATTTTGTCGATGCCCACGACAAAAAGCCGCCCCTAGTAGATCTCATAAGGGATACAACAATCATCCACCATGATAACAATTATGGAAGTTTAGTAGTAGCTGAGGCAGTGAGCATCGCTTTACAAAAGTCTGTCTTCAATGTACAGATATCATCTGATTATGTCCTCCCCGCCAATAGAAAATACAGACCGTCACCACGGAACAAAAACCCACATGGGGATTGTGTCCAGACTTCCGGGACGTAATCCCACATCGGGAAGTTGTCCCGGTTACCCTTTCCGTCTCGGTAGGGTAGACAGATTCCCACCTTACGAGTGACCGCTTCCTGCCGTTTTTACTCGGCCTTATATACCTATGTTTGTATTGATGTATTGTATTACCCTGAAGATGACCATTTGTAATGGTTGAAACAGCTGTCGGTAAAATGAATCAACATTCTGAAGCCTTTTACTATTTCCTTCAGAGTTTGAATTATGAAGAGAAAAAGAAATACAGAGAGTTAGAGAAATGTTCTCTTAAAATCATTGACGCCACTTGTGCTTTAGCATTTAATAGAAATACATATATGCATATATATATATATAATATATATATATATATATATATGTGTGTGTGTGTGTATATATATAATGTATATATATATATATATATATGTACATATATGTAATGTATACATATATATATATATATATATATATATATATATATATGTAACAATAATCACAACATACGCGTGAGTAAGAAGATTTGCAGAAATCACAAGAAAATGAAAGGGTGGAATAATGAACGTTTTCGTCTATTAGATATCTTCAGAGTACAAAGTCACACAATATATGATGATACAAATATAGTGATAAGAAGAAATCAGGGAAGGTCACAACAACAACAAAAGTGCACTCCGTGGCATACCTTAATTACGAAAACAAATAAGGAAAATTACAATTGGTCACAAGAATCCCTTATAGCGGAATTTCACAAATAATCATAAAATGTTAATAAATAAGTAAATAAAAATAAATAAAAAAAAAAGTAAAAATGTTACAATGATAAATCATTGTTCCATTATCTTGTTGATAATAAAGTTATCTAGTTTGTATAAGCCCACACTTAAGTTTTCATCATACATTTTTTTTAATAAGACTAGATTCAATAATGTTTCTTCTCAACGAGGAACTATGCCCGAGAAATTGTTTCTTGTCGTTCCTTGTTAAGAAGAAACAATACTGAATCTAATCTTTTTAATATG
>NC_134778.1:18522944-18527944 GCF_046742065.1 Oratosquilla oratoria | reverse complement strand
ACAGTATATATATATATATATATATATATATATATATATATATATATATATATTCAAAGTAGGTCACGTGGAAAAAACTAACAAAGAAGACCACTTTCGTATATTAAATCCAGTACTTTTTGCATTGGATGTAATAAACGAAAGCGCTCTGCTTCGTTAGTTGTTTTTTTTCAAGTGGTCTACTTTGCAGAAGTGAACATACGTACCCATGTTTTTATTAGCATATATATGTATATATATATATATATATATATATATATATATATATATGTATATACATATATATATATATGTATATACATACATATAAATATATATATATATATATATATATATACATACGTATATATATATATATAATGTACTGATACGGTTTTTATTGATTCTATTTTATTCTTTTTTTTTTAATACGGGGATCATTGTATACAGAAATATATTGAATATCAAATGATTGTTTTTCTTTTTCTGACGCCAGTTCTTCTCATCAACTCGATGACGGAACAGACTGACTTCGTTCAGATTAACACCAAATAGTTTAGTTCAGTTTGGACACAACCAAAGAAGCGTGTCATTTTTTTTTTCGTTTTTTTCAGTTCTCTTTCGTATTATTCCTTTCCCCATTTCTCTCCATTACTGCTTCCCCCTGTTATCGAGTCTCTTCACATCTCCCTCTTTCGTTCTCAATTCGTCTTCCAATAATTTTCCATTTGTTATCATTCGTTCTCTTTACTGTGTGTTCCCTATACTTCCTTTACCACCCTTCTCCATCACCTTCCTTTCCTCCATCTCCTTTTTCTTCCTTTTCCACCATCTCCTTCTTCTTCTCTTTCTAAATATCCTTTTCTCTATTTCCCTCTTCCTCATTTTCTCCATCTCCCTCTTCTACCTCTTGTTTCTCTTCTCCCCTTCCTCTCTCTCCTCCCTCTCCTCCCTCTCCTCCCTCTCCTCTCCTCCCGCTCCTCCTTCTCCTCTCTTTCCTCCCTCTCCTCTCTTCCCTCTCCTCTCTCTCCTCCCTCTCCTTCCTCTCCTCCCTCTCCTCCATCCCCTCCCTCTCCTCCCTCTCCTCCATCCCCTCCCTCTCCTATCTATCCTCTTTTTCCTCTCTCTCCTCCCTCTCCTCCCTCTCCTCCCTCTTCTCCCTATCCTCCCTCTTCTCCCTCCTCTCTCTCTCCTCCCTCTCCTTCTTCTCATCACTCTCCTTCACCCCCTTCCTCTCCTTCCTCTCCTTCCTCTCCTTCCTCTCCTTCCTCTCCTTCCTCTCCTTCCTCTCCTTCCTCTCATCCCTCTCCTCCATCTCTTTCATATCCTTCCTCTCATCCCTCTCCTTCCTCTCCTTCCTCTCCTTCCTCGCCTTCCTCTCCTTCCTCTCATCACTCTCCTTCATCTCCTTCATCTCTTTCCCTTCCTTCCTCTCATCCCTCTCCTTCCTCTCCTTCCTCTCCTTCCTCTCATGCCTCTTCTTCATCTCCTTCCTCACCTTCTCTCCTTCCTCTCCTCCCTACTTTCTCCATTTTTTCATATTCTCCCTATTCTTCCTCTTCTCCCTAGTCTGCTTCTTCTCCCTCTTCCTCCAAGTTTTGGTCCTCTTCCTATTTTCTTCTTCTCTCATTTTCCTTTGTTTTTCTTCGGTTTCCTTTTGTCTCTGTTATCAATTTTTTTTTTCTCCTATTTTTTCTCATGTTCCTTTTCCCATTTCCCTTCATCTCCCTATTCTTTCTTCCCTACTTTAACTTCCTCTTCTTCTTCTTCTTCTTCTTCTCTTTCTTTCTCTCCCTCTTCTTCCACTAGTTATTCTTAATTTTCTTGTCTCTTTTTCATCTTTCTCCTATTCCTTTGCATTCCTCTTCTTTGGATTCTTCTTCTTCTAATTATTGTTCTCCGCATTCATCTTTCTCGTATTCTTCTTCTTTACCTTCCTCCTCACAAAATTAGCAAATTGTCTCTCTCTCTCTCTCTCTCTCTCTCTCTCTCTCTCTCTCTCTCTCTCTCTCTCTCTCTCTCTCTCTCTCTCTCTCTCTCTCTCTCTCTCTCTCTCTCTCTCTCTCTCTCTCTCTCTCTCTCTCTCTCTCTCTCTCTCTCTCTCTCTCTCTCTCTCTCCTCTCTCCCTCTCTCCCTCTCTCCCTCTCTTTCTCTCTCTCTCTCTCTCTCTCTCTCTCTCTCTCTCTCTCTCTCTCTCTCTCTCTCTCTCTCTCTCTCTCTCTCTCTCTCTCTCTCTCTCTCTCTATCTATCTATCTATCTATCTCTCTTTCCCGTCTCTGTCTCTCTCTCTCTTTATATGTATATATATATATATGTATATATATATATATATATATATATATATATATATACATATATATATATATATATATAGATATGTATATATATATATGTATGTATATGTATGTATATTTATATTTATATGTATATATATATGTATATATACATATATATATATATATATATAGATAGATAGATAGATATATATATATATATATATATATATATATATATATATATATATATATATATGTTTGTATGTATCTATATATGTATATATTTATATATATGCATATATATATGTATGTATGTATATATATATATATATGTATATATATATGTATGTGTGTGTATATATATATATGTATGTATGTATGTATATATATGTATGTATATATATATATATATGTATGTGATATATATGTATGTATATATATATATATATATATATGTGTGTGTGTGTGTATGTATATATATATATATATATATATATGTATATATATATGTAATATATATATATATGTATGTATATATATATATATATGTATATGTATGTATATATATATATATATATGTATGTATATATATATATATGTATATATATATATGTATATATATATATGTATGTATATGTATATATGGACTATATTATGACAAATAAAATTGAAGGTGAAAGAAGTTGACGAGGAGAAATGGGAGAATTTTACGCCTTAACGTTTCGACTTCTTTCACCTTCAATTTTATTTGTCATAATATAGTCAATATGTCGAAAGGTGATAGAAGAGAGGAAATATGGAGAGAATACAACAGAAGACGACAAATGGAAAGTTATACACTACGCGGACAATTTCTCAAAGATTGCCTAGATGAGCAAGTTCTCCCAAAATCAGCACCGGAACAACTAAGAAACATAAAACACCCGTTTGGAAATGTGGCCAGAGCTTACTTAGAAGAAGCAATAGAGAATCTACAGGACCAAGTAAGTACATTATGTAGTGAAACAAGTAAGATACCAATACCGCGATGGCTTTCGAATAGAATTCATAAACAAAGAGAAGAACACAGTAAGAAATTAGAGCGAAAATTAAAACAGTTATGTGAAAATAGTGATTGGAACAATGTGGGTAATCCAGAATTAGTAACGAACCTTTCAGACAGACAACTCTCAGATACAGAAATTCAAGCACTATCGTTAGGTATAAAATTTGATGTCGGAATTCACAAAAAGAAATTTAGTGAATATCTAAACAAAAACTATATATGGAAAATGGATGATGTAGACAAAGGTTTTATTCAAGGTATTACCACATGCTATCAAGCCTTAGCAAACAAGAACAAATGTGTTATTCCAAAAAGATTTCTCAATGCTTTAATTTGCCTAAATAAAGACAAAAATATTATAATCACAAGTGCAGACAAAGGAGGAGGCATAATAGTAATGAACCAACAAGACTACAATAATAAAATGTGAGATTTACTCAGTGACAGTAAAACTTACGAGAAAAAACATAATGGTTACGCAAAAAATGAAGGCGAAAAATTCACAACAAAAGCGAGAAAAATATTAAAGAAATCAGAGCAAGGGAAAAAACTATTAAACTTACTTGAAGAAGCACCCATACCACCAAGAATGCACGGCCTGCCTAAGATCCACAAAACAGGAATTCCTATGCGCCCCATTACGTCAGGAATCAATAGTGCACCTCATAAGTTAGCCAAATGTTTAGCTAAACCTTTATCCAATACTTTAGGAACTATCAGTGATGCACATCTACGAAATTCGTCGGATCTAATTAACAGATTAAAAGTTTTAGATTTCAATAACAAGAAACTAGCCAGCTACGATGTCACCTCTTTGTATACTCGAGTATCAATAAAAGGCGCTCTAAATGCTGTTGAACGAGTAGTAAATAATTTGAAAAATGAAGATCTACCCGTACCCAAAAAAGATTACCTCGAATTAATTTCTCTTTGTGTAGGATTTGGCGCTTTCACTTTTGATAATATTGAATACAGACAACATTCTGGCCTCGCCATGGGTAGTCCTCTTTCTGCAGTGTTAGCAAATTTATACATGGAAATACTCGAAACAGAAGAATACATGACTATAGTAGGTAGGAATAGTAAATGGTTTAGGTATGTTGATGACATACTCGTAATTGTACCTAGAGATACAGACATTAATAACAAACTCAGGAGATTAAACAGTGTAAATGAAAATATACAATTTACTGCAGAAAATGAAAATAACGGAAAATTACCTTTCTTAGACACAATTATCCATAGAATAGATAAAAATGTGAAATTTTCAGTATACCGGAAACCCACCAATAAAGAAGACTATATACACTTCTACTCAGGACATGATGACAGAACTAAAACAGGTATTATAATAGGTTTCTTCCTCAGAGCATTTCGTATATGCAGTAAAGAATTTCTAGATCCTGAATTACAACATATTACTGAGACTTTCATCAAACTCAAATATCCAAAAGGTCTCTTATGTAGGTTGAAAAAGAAAGCCAAAGAAATAATCAACAAAAGTAAAGATGAAAATAAAAATAAGAATGATAATAAACGTAATAATGAAACCAGATATATCACAGTACCAAACTCTAATGTTAATTCATACCTAGACACTTTTCTTCTAAAAGCGGGTATCAAAATAGCCAGGACGTCAGGTAGCAAAGTAGGACATTTGGTAACACGTAGCGACAATAATCCCACTAACGAAAACAGC
>NC_134778.1:18515444-18520444 GCF_046742065.1 Oratosquilla oratoria | reverse complement strand
GGGAGGTTATCAGGAGTGAAGAGAGGGCGAGGGAGGGAAGGGGTGGCTATACTAGTAAGTGAAGAGATAGGTAAACGTGTAGTGGAGTGGAAGGAGGTTTCCTCAAGGATAATGTGGATGAAGGTGAAACTGGGAAAGGAGATGTGGGTTTTTGTAAGTGCATATGGGCCTGGCAGTGAGAAGAATGTAGAAGAAAGGGAGGCCTTTTGGATAGATTTAAATGAGTGCATAGAGGGTTTAGGGAGAAGTGTAAATGTAATAGTACCGGGAGACCTTAATGCTAGGGTAGGAAAGGAGCCAATTGATGGAGTGGTTGGGAAATGTGGAGTTCCAGGAAAGAATTGTAGTGGAGAGTTGATGGTGGAAATGTGTCTGGAAAGAGAGTTGATGATAGCAAATACAGTGTTTCGGAAGAAAGTCAAGCATAAGTACACATGGGAGAGGGTGGTGGAGGGAAAGGTGGTAGATAGAGCTTTAATGGACTATGTAGTGGTAAATAGGATTATGATAGGAAGAGTTAGGGATGTACATGTGCTAAGGGGAGAGGGTGGGGGAATATCAGATCATTTTCTGATGGAAGGTAAGTTGAGAGTGGAGGACAGATGGAGGAAGAGGAAAGGGACAAAAGGTAGGGAGGTGCTTAGAGTGAACTCTCTAAACGAAGAGGAAAAGGAGAAGGAGTACAAGAGGAAGCTGAAGGAGGAGTGGGAGGGAGTGGAGGATAGAGTGGAGGTAGGTGTGGAGGAGGAATGGGGATGGTTCAAGGAGGGAGTCACAAAGTGTGCAAGGATGGTGTGTGGAACAAGAAGGTCAGGAGGAAATAGAAGGAAGGGTAGTGAATGGTGGGATGAGGAAATGAAGAAGGTTGTAGAATAGAAGAAGCGAGCTTTCACAGATTGGTTACAAAGTAGGACGAGGGAGTCATATGAGACTTACAGGGAAAAGAAAAGAGAAGTAAAGAAAAAGGTAAAGGAGGCAAAGAGGAGAGCAGATGTAAAATGGGGTAAGAGTATGACAGAAAATTTTGAAAGTAATAAAAAGGGGAAGATGGGCAGAATATTCTAGGGAGTTGCTAAATGTGAAGGAGGATAGGGAGGGAAAGATAGCTGCAGTGGGAAATGCTAAGAAAATGAGAGTGATGAGTGAGGAAAATGGAGGAGAAATAAGGAAGGATGAAGTGAAGGAAGCAGTTAAGATGATGAAAGCAGGTAAGGCACCTGGTCTGGATGGATGCCATGCAGAATGTCTTAAAAAAGGAGGTATAGTGATGGTGGACTGGTTGGTGAGGTTATTTAATGTTTGCTGGAGAGAAGGTAGAGTGCCAGAGGACTGGAGGAGTGCTTGTGTAGTTCCACTTTACAAGGGAAAGGGGGACAAGTGTGAATGTAGTAGTTTCAGAGGGATTAGCTTGTTAAGTGTAGTTGGGAAGGCTTATGGGAGGATCTTGATTGAGAGGATTAGGAGAGGAACAGAGGGAGTAATTGGTGAGGAACAGTGTGGGTTTAGTACAGGTAGAGGTTGTGTAGATCAGATTTTTGTGGTAAGACAGATATGTGAGAAAGCTATAGGTAAGGGGAAGGATGTTTTCTGGGCCTTTATGGATCTGGAAAAGGCTTACGACAGGGTAGACAGAAAGGCACTGTGGGAGGTTATGCGGATATATGGGATAGGAGGAAAGCTTCTGGGAGCTGTCAAGAGTTTTTATGAGAGGAGTAGAGCTTGTGTCAGGATTAGAAATGGAGAGAGTGAGTGGTTTGAGGTAAAGGTGGAACTTCGTCAGGGATGCGTTATGTCACCCTGGCTGTTCAACTTATACATGGATGGGGTGGTGCGAGAGGTGAATGCAAGGGTAGTGGGTCAGGGATTGGAGATGGTTAAGGAAAATGGAGAAAAGTGGGAGGTGAGCCAGTTGTTGTTTGCGGACGACACTGCGCTTGTGGCAGGATCGGAGGAGGGATTGAGGAAGCTAGTGACAGAGTTTGGGAGAGTGTGTGATAGAAGAAAGCTGAAGATAAATGTGGGTAAAAGTAAGGTGATGAGATGTACAAGGGGTGAAAGTGGCAGTAATCTGGAAGTGAGCATTAAGGTAGAGCAACTGGAGGAAGTGGATAGTTTTAGATATTTGGGTGCAAATGTGGCAGGAAAGGGTGGAGTGAAGGTGGAGGTAGAATGTAGATTGAGAGAAGCGAGTAAATGCCTTGGTGGTTTAAAAAGTGTAATGAGGAATAGGAATCTGGGAATGGATGCTAAGAGGAGACTGTATGAAGGAGTGATTGTGCCAACAGCACTGTATGGAGCAGAAACATGGAACATGAGAGAGGAAGAGAGAAGGAACTTGAATGTGTTTGAGATGAAGTGTCTGAGAAGTATGATGGGGGTTACTAGGCTGGATAGAGTGAGAAATGAGGAAGTGAGGAGGAGAACAGGGGTGGAAAGGGAGCTGGGAGATAGGGTGGATGAAAGAGTATTAGGATGTTTTGGACACATGGAAAGAATGAGTGAAGAAAGACTAGTAAAGGAGGTATGGAAGACAGATGTGGAGGGAGTGAACATGAGGGGACGTCCTAGGATGAGATGGATGGATGGGGTGAAGGGGGCTTTGGGGAAGAGGGGAATGTCGGTTGAGGAAGGACGGGAGAGGACAGAAGACAGGGGTGAATGGAGAATGGTTGTATATGGAAAATGTTGTGATGCATGAGGTGGATTGGACGGGGGAATGGGGGTGAGGTAGTGTGTGTGAGCAAAAATTTTTGACGCAGCCCGAAGGGATTTCTCCCCATTCTCTCCTTTATATGGGGGGACGGAGAGGGGGGGTCGCCGATTTAATGAAGCGGCCTTGCTGTGGATGTGCTGTGTCCTGCGACACTGCTTCTGACCCAGGGCAGTGGACAGGGTGCAGGGATGACCCGTCATCTAGGAGGTGCTAAGATGGGAGGGAGGGTGGAGGGGTGTGGAGTGTTTTCGGGGATGAAATGGGTGGGAATGTTTTTGTGCCTTGTCCTTTTTGGCTACCCCCCTGGTAAGGGGAGAAAAGCCTTGGTATATGTATGTATGTATATATATTTATATATATATATATATATATATATATATATATATATATATATACTTGTGATTGCACTTACCCATAGCTAACCGTAAAAACTTACCTATAGTTCACCTTCACCAAAAGACTTCTTCACCATCTGTTTCTTATAACATAGGCGATACCTCAATCGAAATTTATCTTATTCAGAAATACCTCACCCCACTCAAACGGTCATCTACAACACTTCACTAAGGATAGCCCATTTATGAATCCACCTCACTGAAATTACTCTTCTCACTTCGTGCTTCACCCAATTTAACCCTTCCTATGCTTTATTTCAATTCATTCAACTCTTCCTTATAACAATTCACCAAAAAGAAACCCCTTTTATCACGTTTAACCTGAGCCCCCTTTTACCGGACCCAACTTCACTGTCACCCTTTGCCCTTCCCGACAATCACTCCTAAACCCCGAGTTTTACGTCTATTTCCACCCTGACCCCACCCTTAACCTCAACCCACCTCAACTCCATCTTTCCTTCACGAGACTTGTACATTCCTCATTTCTTACCCAGAGCCTTCTACCTGGCAAATTGCATCGGTCACCAAAGATGCACCAGACGACCTTATCTTCCTTAGTCTTTACCATTACCTCTTCCTCCCTTTGTTCGACATGATTACCCCCTGATAGACTCATTACCTCGTGGTCTCCACTTTTTCGCCTCCTCCTCTTCCTCTTCCTCTTTGTCCTTTTTTCTTCAACTTCGGGGCAACACGCGTAGGATGTCGAGAGCAGCTGCGGTTATCCGGTGAAGAAACTGAGAATAAATCAAGTTTATTTCAGAATGTGTCTTACGAAAACCACAGGCAAAGCCTTGAGACACAAGAGGCCCAAGGGAGCTGAGTAAAATCGCCTGACGTTGGCAGTTTCAAAGTAATTTTTTTTTCAACGTTAAACTTTAACTCCAGGTAAACCTCATCCACTGCCATCCCCTTCTCTAATCTTCTCTCATTACATGATTATCACCTTCCTCGAACAAAGTCTGGGGACGATTTTCTTTTCTTCTTATCTTTTTTTTCTCTGTTTCTTTACTTCATTACTGCATTTTGTTGCTTTTCTGTTGTTTATTTGCTGCTTTTCTTTTTTTTAGTTGTTTATCTGTTATTTTCTTGTTGCTTGTCTATTCCTCAATTGTTGTTTTTCTTTTTCTTCTTTACTGCCTCTCTGCTGCTCCTCCGTTCTTTTAGTTTCTTCTCAATCATTCCTTTGTCGCTTTTCTATTACATATTCACTGTTTCCTTATTCCTCCTCTGTTGCTCCATTGTTGTTCCTCTGTTGCCTTGTTCCACTGATGCTTTGTTGCTGTATAGTTTCGTGATTGTGGTTTTATAGTTTTGTTGTATTGTTGCCTTGTTGCTTTTTTTATTTATTGTTTTGCTGTTGCCTTGTTAGTTTGTTGTTTTGTGACTTTTTTCATTTTCATTTTCATTAGCAACCTTATGGCAAACCTCTATTGACCTCTTGTCACTCCTGTCTTGCTTTGTTGCTGTAACATTTTGTTGTCATTCTCTTTCTTTCTTCATTTGTAACACTGGATCAGTTGACAAAACATCTTGAAGATGTGAACCTGCCAGATCTTGGAAATGAGTCATGTCAGAATCTAGACCCAGAAGTTATGGGAATCGTTTCCCAACTGTAATTTTCCCCAAAAATTTTCATCCTTCAAAATAAAATGAAATTATTCATATCCCATTTCCGAGATATAACTGTAATTGCATTTTTATTTATTTATCTATTTTTATCTTAGGCCTGTCGACCCATAAGAGGGTCATTAAGCCTGGTGGTAATTACTGTGCAATGATGATATTAGTGAAATTAATTTTTTTGCCTTTGAGGAATTTAGAAAAGTCTAAGTATCACATTTTTAAGAGGGCCATAACTCAAAATGTTTCAGGTTGATATACGTTTGCTG
>NC_134778.1:18490444-18497944 GCF_046742065.1 Oratosquilla oratoria | reverse complement strand
AGGACTGCTAAAGAAATAACGTAGTACCATTTTATGAAAAATGGAAGTAAGGAAACACCTCTAAATTACAGGTCGGTGTCATTGATCAGCACAATATTGATATTTTGTGAAATTATTATGAAGGATCAGTCGGTTGAATATGTTGAACGGAAGAACATTTTGACAAACCGACAGTCAGTTTGTCTTTTGATCTGGAGGGTCATTTGTGACGAATTTGTTAAGTTTTTACTTGGATGATCGATGTTCTGCAAGACAGTGAGGGTTAAGTGGACTGTGCGTACACACGCGCACACACACACACACACACACACACACACACACACACACACACACACACACACACACACATACACACACACACACACACACACACACAGAAGGTCTATGATAAATGCTCTCAAATCGACTACCGTGGAGGTTGAAGTATATTGGATGACTAAGAGGTAAACTAATCGAATGAATAAGATATTTACCGAAGGAGAGAGGCATGACGACAACAGTAATACATAAGATGACAGGATGAAGAGAAACGACAAATGGAGTCACGGTTCGGTGCAAACATTTATGTATCTTATCTACATTAATGAATCGATGTAAATTACATCAAGTAATGCTAATTTGTTTCCGGATTATGCAAAGATCACGAGAGGAGTAAAGAATAGGGAGGTCTGTCTGCTGTTAAGAAAAAATCCAGACGGTCTATTCGCATGAAGCAACAAACAGAAAGTAGATTTAGTGCAGTTTTCAAACCCCTTACTGACTTGGTTAGTCCTAAGGTTAAATGTAACTGGACCTCTGAGTGTTAGGAGGCATTTGAAAAGACTAAAAAAAATATTAATGTCAAAACCGGTCTTGCGTGGCCCAAATGTCCATAAACCTTTCGTGATCCAGGTAGATGCAGGTGATGTTGCAGCACGTGCTGTTCTCAAACCACTTACTGACTTGGTTAGTCCTAAGGTTCAATTTAACTGGACCTCTGAGTGTTAGGAGGCATTTGAAAAAGCTAAAAATATATATTAATGTTAAAACCGGTCTTGCGTGGCCCAAATGTCCATAGACCTTTCGTGATCCAGGTAGATGCAGGCGATGTTGCAGCACGTGCTGTTCTCAAACCTCTTACTGACTTGGTTAATCCTAAGGTTAAATTTAACTTGACCTCTGAGTATCAGGAGGCATTTGAAAAGGCTAAAAAAAATATTAATGTCAAAACCGGTCTTGCATGGCCCAAATGTCCATAAACCTTTCGTGATCCGGGTAGATGCAGGCGATGTTGCAGCAGATCCTGTTCTCCTTCAAGAGCATGACGATATACTGTATCCTATATGTTATATGTCAACAAAATTTAAACCCTATCAAAGACATTACAGTACTATAGAGAAAGAAGCTGCTCCCTTGTTAATGGCCTTAGAAATTTTGATGTTTATGTAGGAAACAGTGGACAGAAAATTACTGTATATAGTGATCGTAACCGTATGAAAAACAAGAACATGCGATTGACTAGATGGTGCTTGGCATTACAATCTTATACTCTTGAGATAAAGCACATAAGCGGTAGACATAATGTTATCGAAGATATTATAAAAAGCTCTGCGATATTGTATGGAGCTAGCTGCAATAACTTTAAATTTATTTCACTGCATTGTATTTCTGTCTTACCATATTCATTTTCTTAAATTTTTGCATCAACGTATTTCTGTATAAACACTATCGTGTTTAATTTAACGGTCGGGGTGTACTAAGGAAATACATTCATGTCGAAAAACGTACATATTTTCCAGACTGGTTGTTGGATGTGAAGTTGCCTAGTATTGTTTTATTGTTTGAACATTGTTATTGTATTATATTGGCCTATCTAAGTAAATTTTATTAGGAATTCTTTATATAAAATTTTAGGGATTTATTTTGTATGTATGAACTTGTAAAGCTGTTCTGTTTACATAATGGACTAGATCAAGTCGACGGTCGGGAAGGCGGGAAAAATTCAGTGGTGGCTGGAGAGTCGAAGAAGGCGGATGTTGTTGTTGTTATGGTAAGGCTGGAAAACCTTTCTAAATTGATTAATTTATCCATAAAGTATATATACACATGTTTTAGGAATTGTTCCAATGCCAGTGCAAATCTTATTACTCGCCATTTTTTAATAAGGCGATATGCAATTGATGTCTTGACCGGTAGACTCCAAGTTATACTAATATTTCTACTACATTTCATTGCTACAGTCTTTCTATTTGTTCATATTATCTATTCATTCTAATTTCAGGAGTTGAATAGGTTTATAGTATAATAAAAAATATCGCTTTTTAATTTTCTTACAATATTTTATGCATTACTGATGAAAAGTTATAAATGCACATGATAAAGCATAATATATATATATATATGTATATATATATATATATATATATATATCTGTGTGTGTGTGTGTGTGTGTGTGTGTGTGTGTGTGTGTGTGTGTGTGTGTGTGTGTGTGTGTGTCTGCGTGTGCGTGTGTGTGTGTGTGTGTGCGCGTGTGCGTGTGCGTGTGTGTTCACCTTGGCCTTTGGTCTTTTGGATGATGTGTTGGACTCGTGATCGACAGCTATTTCCCTCCCAGAAGAGAGCTCAGAGCTCGTATGACCGATCTATGGGTAATGCTATGACCTTTCACACACACACACCCAACTCCCCGCCCACGAGAGTCAGAGTAACGACCCGAAGCACAGCGATACCGAAATAATTTCGGCCCTGGGCAGGATTCGAACTGGGTACTGCGAGCACTATCGTACTTCCCAGTCCAGCGCTCTACCATCTGTGCCATGGAGTGTGTGTGTGTGTGTGTGTGTGTGTGTGTGTGTGTGTGTGTGTGTGTGTGTGTGTGTGTGTGTGTGTGTGTGTGTGTGTGTGTGTGTGTGTGTGTGTGTGTGTGTGTGTGTGTGTGTGTGTATGTGTGTGTGTGTGTGTGTGTGTGTGTGTGTGTGTGTGTGTGTGTGTGTGTGTGTGTGTGTGCATCTGTAATAATTCCAGAAAATATGTGGTGTCAAACGAGCGTATGTGGGTATCTAATTCTTACGGAAAAAGGGGGCGGGATGGGGCTGAATGATATATTCCATTGGCAGCCAGAAAAGGTATACAGTGTGTCCTAAAAAATATTCACGTTTTGAAATGCTTTGGTCCATTTACCAGCTCTGTCTGGAGAGTGGTGGTTAATGGTTTGAATTAAAGGAAAGCTTAGTCTTTTCTTCCTAGTCTAGTATAGTGGTCTTTGTGTGTTCGCAAATGTTCAAAATGGTGACCAATGGATTCGATAACGTTACGAAAAATTCCAAGGAGTGAGTACACTTTTGGGACACCCTGTATCGACAATAAAGAGGGTTACAAAGGTTTGTCGCAATAAATTTAACCCTTTCGCTTGGTGACATCTGAAACAAGTGTCAAGAAATAAAAGAATTATATACATACATACATATATACATACATACATACATACATACATACATACATACATACATACATACATACATACATACATACATACATACATACATATGTTTGTATACCGCGGGAGTTAATTTTCTCTTTGGCAGGCTTGGTTCAAAGCAACTGCAAATTCAGCGCTGATCAATTTCTTCTTCAAAGTTTCCAATTTCCTGGACGTATACATACATATATATATATACCAAAGTTTTTTCCCCTTTGCATAGGAGTTAGCAAAAGTCAAAGTCAAAAATCCAATCCCACCTATTTCATCCCCACATACTCCACTCCCATCCACCCCTCTCCCTCCCTCTTTTCTTGGCTCCTCGTGGATGACGGGTCATCCCTGCATCTCGCCCACTACCCTGGGTCAGAAGCTATGTAGCAAGACAACAATGCAAACTGAAATGTTGAATTTATCATAATGAACATCTACCATTTGGCTATCTTCCATCGATCGTTTAATTTATTTTCTATTAAGTATTCAATAAGTATGAATAGAAAATTTCTTAGGTGGTTAGAATTGTCCGTTTTAGTCATTCCTTAACGCTGTATGATATGGAAATTATTCTGAAATCGAGGTCATATTGTAGAAATTCTAAGACAGTTGCTGCAATTGTCTTGGTCATATGTTGGCGAATGTGTATGAAATAGTAAGACGAAGAAACGCAAACACGACAAACCAACAGAAACACCAAAATGGATTTCCAACTGATTGAAGTATTTCTACCAGGCTACGCTGGTTTTCCATTGATAAAACGAAAGCAGAGAGTAAAAAGAAATATTGGGTAAATGATTGGAGTCTTAAGAAAGGCAAATATAAGTATTCCAATAACCTTTTGAAATACGACAGTTTGTTCAACACGAACCATGTGATACTCGAGTCATTTTTTATTTTCAAACGCCAATACTTTGTCTGGCCTAAACAACCACATGGTCAAACAACTTCAGAAACACATATCTATTGTTGGGTAACTTTTTTTACGTGTATACGTGTAACAAACACAAGTTAGAACTTTTTCTCGTTGTCAAAAAATACTGAAAAACGTGAATCGATAGTTTTTGTTTCAAAGGACTTCAACAGTTGTGATAACAATGGCAAATCAGTTATTCATTTGATCCCGATAGGTTGCACGAATTTAAAGTTATAGAACGCTGCATCCTCAAATCATTAAGAGAGGGGGATAGGGGTGGGGGTGGGCTGAAAGGTTTAGTGTGTGGCGTGTCTATGTGAATCATCGATTACGAGAACGAGGAGGAGGCTGAGAAGATAGCTAGGGAGTGGTAATTTTTGGTTGATTTGGCACAAAACTAAGATAATCTGGAAATGTTCCTCGTGAATGGCTCTAGCTTTAACTGGATAAAGTCGCCTTCAGATCACATCCCTAAATGAGAAAATATCAACACTATATGTAATTGAGAGAGCGTTATTAAGAGTATTTTAGAGATAAAAACTGAGTCTCATGTTTGAAGAGAATTTTATTCTTCAGGCTTAAAATAAGTAGCTAAAGGATGGGAATTCCCTAAAAAAAAAAAAAAAAAAAAAAAAAAAAAAAAAAAAAAAAAAAAAGAAAAAAAAATGACGGTAATTAACAGAGATGGATAAGACCCCCCCCCCCCCCCGCTTTTTAAGGATTAATCGAGATAAGCAGCTAAACTCTACTCTTTGGATAAATATAGATCATAAGACAGACTCCTACCTTTAAACACATGTAAATCATGAGCTCTATCAAAGCAGGCTCAAACCAGGAAATTTTTGATGACCGTGTTTGATACCACTTCTGTATCCGGCTCAACAAAATCTCGAGGTACAATTTCTGTCTTTGTGGAAAACGGGATCAAAGAGATTCCATTAAATCTAATCCAGGAAATGCATCTGAGACCGATTCGTCACAGTCAAGACAAATGACACAGTGTCAGCAACCTGTAGCAAAGACGACTTCTGAAATAGAATTGATGAGATGGAATGAATATCATGGACCAACCAAAGACCTCCTAGGAGGCACAGAAACGAGATTCAGTATTCAGTGATTTGCAAAACGATGTGATAGAAGGGTATCAGTCGGGAGTCCTTCAATAAATGGTCAACGTCAAATTATCTTACGTATAGCTTGTAATCTATATTACCTTTGAAACGACATGACTCTCCAAAATTACTCGAAATGATATATAGTGGTTCAGGTAACCAATGGCCTTGTGAAAAATTGAAACGAATATTTTTGGAGATGCACAGCGAATCTATATTTTCAAAAATAAAATTAGAGCAAAATAGCATTTTTCCAATCAGTGGTATGGTTTTGTTCCTGAATGAGATTGAAAAGGTAGATTATTCTAGAATGTACATTCCTATTACTAATTCTGAACAAATCTTTGACCACACTCCTGTGGTCACACAACATAGAGGGAAAGCGCCATGACAAGTTTATGTTTTGAGAGTTCCCTCACGTGTCAGAGTGTATAAGAATTGATTTCCTGTTTCCCTTGAAGGTCAATTCCCCTCAGGGCAGAAGCGTCGGGAATACATAAAGTGTTTCCGATTCTAATGATTTATTCTCCCTGGTATGGTGGTATTCTTAAAAGAATACTTCTTTGTATAAATCTTTCCTTATATGAATCTTGTATAAATTCTTGGAAGGGAAAGAATATTTTTTTTAAGAATACTACCGTAAGAATCTTATCTTTGTATAAATCTTTTCTTATATAGATCATATATAAATCCTTGAAAGTGAAATAATCTTTTTTTTTAAGAATACCACCGTAAGAATCTTACAGTGGTATTCTTAAAAAAAAATCCTTGTATATATCTTTCCTTATATAAATCTTACATAAATCCTTCGAAGGAATTTTTTTTTGTAATAATACCACCTTTAGACTCCAGTCCTTTTCGAACAATATTCATATAAGTGAGTTGCCTTAAAGTAACAATATCATTTGACACGTATTTCCAATGCTAAACCTATATGACCATGATTATTTACAGAACATGAATTTATCTTCAATATCACATACAAATATTGAATATCATCAATGTATTTTATAAATCAATATCACCAAGCAGACACAAGCGACAAGACTTAGCTGAAATTAGATCAGTTGATTATGAATTCATCATAAATTAACTGCCTATGCCAGAGACAAATCTTGAATATTGTAAACATATTAAACAAATTAAAATCACTAAACGAGACACAAACGACAAGACTTGGCCGGAAGGGAAGAAATGATTATTCTGACATCCTGAAGAACTTCACGTCAAACTCTCGACGCTAGAAAATTAGTCTCGTATATCAAATTCGGTATCACGCGGAGACACTCTTCTTATCCTCATCCGCCCCTTACACCATTGCCCTTCCAAGTGTCAAAACTCTCAGCCTCACCTCCTCTCCCCAACGTTCACTTCCCCCTGTTCCTTTTTTTTTTTTTTTTTTTTTTTTTCTTTGCCTTATCTTTATTTCTTAGAGTACTTTTTTATTCTTTTCTATTTGTTTTCTATAATTTTATTAAACTACTAGACCACCCGTGACCCGTTGGGTCAAATAAGATTTTAAACGATACGTTGTTAATAAAATGGTCAATAAAATCTTTACTAAGACAATGCTCTATTCAGTAGACGAAGGAAGTGACTTGATTAGTTATAAGAAGTGAAATGCAGAAGATTGTGACGTCATGTCGTCGTTGCTTGGAACACTACGCATCATATGATTTATTGAGTTCGTAATATCTTAATAAACTCATTATGCCTCATAGATGCTAACTCAGGAGTTGGCTATATTTTTAAACATTGAATATGAACATTTTATATGTATATATAGATTGATATATATATATATATATATATATATATGTGTGTGTGTGTGTGTGTGTGTGTGTGTGTGTATGTTGCATCAAATAAAATCTTAAATGATACGTTGTTATAAGAAGTGAAATGCAGAAGATTGTGACGTCATGTCGTCGTTGCTTGGAACAATACGCATCATATGACGTCGTGACGCCATGTTTCTTCTTCTGAATGGCTGGTCCTTAGTCGTGACGTCATATATTTTCTTC
>NC_134778.1:18467944-18485444 GCF_046742065.1 Oratosquilla oratoria | reverse complement strand
CTCACCCGGAAGTATCCCGCTTCCGGTCCAATGGTATATAAGCGGTGGAAATCGCTCACTCCTCGTCATTTTCTCGCATATCTTATCTCTTGATAAAAACTGGAAGTTTAGACTCGTGAGACGATTGGTGTGAAGTGATCACCCTTTTTGCCTACATTACGTGTCTGATATACATTGCATTACTTTACTTATATTTGTACTTATTACTTATTTTGATGCATGTTCCTGATCTCTTTGTACTTAGATAGTACCATATTGTATACGTATCTTGTGTTTCTTATTTGAACGATAATTTCCATATTCTTATAATCGTGTAACGGTCCCATTGACCCTACTGCCCATTCTCTTTTGTGTTGATTGCCTGTAAATATTTTCCATATTAATAATTTCGTTTACTAGTTTTATCGCTAGTTTAATATTCCTTTCCTGGAATCTTCTTTGTTACCTTTACTTCTAGTCTTACGAATTATCTAGGCCCTGACCAGATAGTTCAGTCCTACAGTGGCTTCTAGAAGTGAGCTGGTTCTTAAGCACTTATCCGTTATACGTAACGTCTCTTCACTAACCAGCCAGCCCGTAACAAAGTGGCGACCCTTGCCAAGGATATTGGATCAGGTATTTAACACATTCTTTTAGAGATGGATGATATAATTAAAGAATTCGTTCAAAATCCCAAGGTAAGTTTCTTAAAGAAACAAACTAAAGACACTTTGATAGAAATAGGCAAGCACTTTGGAGTAGACATTGATACAAGTTTGCGAAAGAAAAAAATACTTCAGGAACTCGTTGAAAATCTGATCGAAGATGAGATCTTATCTCCAGAAGAGATTACAGCTATACAAATTCCTTCAAATAGGTTAGAAATAGAGGCACGACTAACCGAACTTAAGATTAAGGAGATTGAATTAAAGGTCAGGAGAGTAGAAATTGAGGAGGAAGCTAAATTGAAACGAATGCAAATTGAGGCAGAATTTAGAGCTAGAGAAGAGGAAGCTAAAGTGAAACAAATAGAAAGAGAGAACGAAACTAAAGTCAAATTGGCAGAGTTAGAATTAAAGAAGGCAGAAGTAGAAGCTAGGATTGTTGATAGACAACCCGTAGTTCAGGAAGGTCATATAGATATTTCCAAGTATGTAAAACTTTTACCCAAATTTTCAGAAGGAGAGCCAGAAATTTTCTTTCTTCAGTGGGAAAAATTGGCGCAACAGTTACAAATCCCTAAAGAAAATTGGCCATTATTCATTCAAACACAATTTAAGGGTAAGGCTCAGCAAATTTATACTTCTCTTTCAGAAGCAGAAAGCGAGTATGATAATATGAAAGCTTGTATTTTAAAAGCTTATGAACTAATACCAGAGGCCTATAGACAGAAATTCCGTAATTATAGGAAGACACCTCAGTTAACATACGTAGAATATGCGGCTCAACAAGAGAGGTTATTCAATAGGTGGTGTTTGGCTAGTGAAACAGACACCTTAGATAGACTTAAACAGTTGATTTTGTTGGAGCAGTTTAAGAATACCTTAGAGACAGATCTTAGGATTTTTATAGATGATCATGTTCCCGAAACTTTATCTAAAGCTGCTGTATTGGCTGATGAGTTCACACTAAATCATAAACCTAAGTCAAGACAAATGGAATCCCAAAAGTCAAAGTCATATATTCCAGATTCAACAAAATACTCTGATCCTTGGTCCCCAAAGAAACGCTTTGAAAATCAGTCTAGCCCATCACATTTCAGTTACAGGTCTGATTTCAATCAATATCCTCCAAACCAACCTTGGCAAAGAATGGAAAGGTTTAAGACTAATCCCCCTGTAACTTGTTCATATTGTAAACAGGTTGGCTATCACATTTCTAATTGCAGAAAGAGACTGACACCCTCATTCTCCAATAAGACACCAACTCTTGTAAGTAATATAAAATCAGATGATTCAAAATCCTCTATTCAGGATGAACTACCAAAGAAGCCGGTATTGTCAAGTAATGTAGAACCCCCCTCATCAGATCATGATCCTTGTTTCAAACCATTTGTATCTTCAGGAACTATATCTCATAGTAGTAGTTCACAACAATATCCTATTTCCATACTCCGAGACACAGGAGCAAAGCAAAGTCTGATTTTAAATTCTGTCTTGCAGAATCTGGGTGAGTCGTATACAGGTTATGATATATTGATAGAAGGAGTTGGAGGAATTGTAAAATGTCCATTACATAATGTTTTCTTGCGGTCTGATTTAACAACCGGAATGGTTAAAGTAGCAGTAGTAGACTCTCTTCCCATAGTAGGAATATCCTTATTGTTGGCCAATGACATCGCTGGAAGCAAAGTCATTTCTCCTTTAATAACAAATAACCCTAAGACCTCAGTAGAACCTTCAGATAACTTACAGTTGTTTCCCGCTTGTGCTGTAACCAGATCTCAGTACAAGAAATCTGAAGAGGAGACCTATAATTTAGAATCCCTATTCTCCCAAACTGACCCATCTTCTTCTTCACCAGTTTCTCTATCTAGAGCAGAATTAATCAAACAACAGAAGTCAGATCATTCTCTTAAAAATTTGTACGAGATTGTTTCATCTCCAGAAGAAGTTGAAAATATGTCACGAGGTTTCTATATAGAAAACGGAGTCCTAATGCGAAAATGGAGAGCATCCACCGCAACCGCTGACCAGCCATGGCAAGTAAGGAATCAAATAGTCCTCCCTCTTGGTTTCAGGAATAATGTTCTAAGATTGGCTCATGATACTCCCTTAGCAGGTCACTTAGGGGTAAGAAAGACCTTGTTCAACATAACCCAACATTTCCATTGGCCCACGGTTGTCAAAGATGTTGCCCAATATTGTAAAACATGTCATACATGTCAATTTGTAGGTAAGCCCAACCAGAAAATTGTAGAAGCTCCACTCCATCCCATTCCTGTAATGGAAGAGCCATTTAAAAAAGTTCTTATTGACTGTGTAGGACCTTTACCTCCTTCAAGTAAAGGAAATCAGTACATTCTCACAATCAAGTGTATGAGCACTCGTTTTCCAGAAGCAATTCCTTTGAAAAATATTAAAGCTCAAAACATAATCAGAGAAATGTTGAAATATTTCACTATGGTAGGATTTCCCAAGAACATTCAAAGTGACCAAGGAAGTAATTTTCTTTCCAACAAGTTTAGAGAAACTCTTGTAACACTAGGTATAAATCATGTAACTTCCTCCGCCTATCATCCTCAATCACAAGGTGCTCTAGAGCGCTTTCACCAAACGCTCAAGACAATGTTAAGAATCTTCTGTGCTGAGAACACTCGAAATTGGGAAGACGGACTCCCCTTTTTGTTGTTCGCCACCCGAACAACCATTCAAGAAAGCCTTGGATTCAGCCCGTCAGAATTAGTCTTCGGTCATGAAGTCCGTGGTCCCCTAAAGATACTTCATGAACAATGGATGAAAGAAGAACCACCAGTTCCTTCTTTGAAATACGTGTCCCAGGTCACCGAGAAGTTGTTAGAAGCTTGGAAGTTGGCAAGAGAGAACTTGACGAATGCTCAACGAGAAATGAAAGGTCGGTATGATAAAAATTCTAAACTTAGAACTTTCTCTCCAGGAGATCAAGTGTTACTTTATCTTCCCATACCAGGAGATCCATTGCAGGCTAAATACAAAGGACCCTATGAAGTCTTGTCCAGAGCCAGTGATCTCAACTACATAATCAAAACTCCAGACAGAAGAAATAGTTCCCGTCTCTGTCACATAAATACCTTAAAACCTTATCATTCCAGAGATCCAATTCCAATTTGCAGCTCTACCACAATAGAATCGGAAGAGCCTCCTGATAACCTGCCTAATCCTCCTGAGATTCCCTTGGAAAACTCTCAGATACTACAAAATCTTCAGATAAAAGTAGGACAAGATGTAGCAGAACCATTGACTGACCTGTTGAGAAAAGACCACGACTTCGTGTGGACACCTACCTGTGAGACGGCCTTCAAAAACCTGAAGTCCCTTCTCACTAACGCACCAGTTCTAAGAGCACCCGATTTCCAACGACCCTTTCTTCTGCAAGTCGACGCCAGCGACACCGGTATCGGTGCCGCCCTCTTGCAAGAACACAATGAAGTTCTTCACGCTATCGCCTACTACAGCAAGAAGCTGTCCCCTGCGCAGAAGAACTACTCAACAATTGAGAAGGAGACGCTCGCTTTGGTCCAGGCCCTTATCCACTTCGAAGTCTACCTGGGTTCCTCAACTACCATTCAAGTATATTCGGATCACAACCCCTTAAAGTTCCTACAGACTATGAAAAACAAGAATCCGAGACTTACACGTTGGAGTTTATTTCTCCAACCCTTTAATCTAACAATTCATCATATAAAAGGCGTCTTTAATGTTTTAGCCGACGTCCTTTCTAGAACATAGCTTTTCAACAGAAAGTGAAAAGCTTTCCCAAACGGTGGTGGTGTAACGTAATATTAGATATTACGTCATATGTGTAATTATGTTATAGAATTGTGTTCCTTTGTATTACATAACTATGTTCATATTTCTTGTCTATGTATGTATTGTAACAATGTTAAGCAGTAACGCCCGTCCACTATATGTAATCTTGCCTACGTGCGGAGAGAGGTGCGCACTCTTGTAGAACAAACAGACAAGCGAAATCCTGAATAGTTCGGAGCGCACAGATTTGACAGTTACTAAATAAGTAGATTGTTCAAGCGAGTCGAGGGTCTTAAAACTACCCATGTTGACGTGTGTTAACTTACCCTCCTCCCCTCCTTTCGCTCTCCCGAACACTCACCCGGAAGTATCCCGCTTCCGGTCCAATGGTATATAAGCGGTGGAAATCGCTCACTCCTCGTCATTTTCTCGCATATCTTATCTCTTGATAAAAACTGGAAGTTTAGACTCGTGAGACGATTGGTGTGAAGTGATCACCCTTTTTGCCTACATTACGTGTCTGATATACATTGCATTACTTTACTTATATTTGTACTTATTACTTATTTTGATGCATGTTCCTGATCTCTTTGTACTTAGATAGTACCATATTGTATACGTATCTTGTGTTTCTTATTTGAACGATAATTTCCATATTCTTATAATCGTGTAACGGTCCCATTGACCCTACTGCCCATTCTCTTTTGTGTTGATTGCCTGTAAATATTTTCCATATTAATAATTTCGTTTACTAGTTTTATCGCTAGTTTAATATTCCTTTCCTGGAATCTTCTTTGTTACCTTTACTTCTAGTCTTACGAATTAGCTAGGCCCTGACCAGATAGTTCAGTCCTACAGTGGCTTCTAGAAGTGAGCTGGTTCTTAAGCACTTATCCGTTATACGTAACGTCTCTTCACTAACCAGCCAGCCCGTAACAATATATATATATATATATATATATAATATATATATATATACATATATGTATATATATATATACATATATACATATATGTATATATATATATACATGTGTGTGTGTGTGTGTGTGTGTGTGTGTGTGTGTGTGTGTTTATGTGTGTGTGTGTGTGTGTGTGTGTGTGTGTGTGTGTGTGTGTGTATGTGTGTGTGTGTGTGTGTGTGTGTGTGTGGCTTAACATCACAAACTCCCCTCTATCGGAAGGCTAGAATCAGAAAAGGAGAGAGTGAGTGGTTTGAGGTAAAGGTGGGACTTCGTCAGACATGCTATGTCGCCCTGGCTGTTCATTTTATACATTGATGGTGTGGTGTGAGAGGTAAATGCAAGGGTAATGAGTTGGGGATTGAATATGGTTAAAGGAAATAGAGAAAAAGGGGAGATAAACCAGATGTTGTTTGCTGACGACACTGCGCTTGTAGCAGGATAAGAAGAGGGATTAAAGAAGTTAGTGAAAGAGTTTGGGAATGTGTGCGAAAGAAGGAAGTTGAAGGTAAATGTGGGTAAAAGTAAAGTGAAGAGATGTACAAGGGGAGAAAGTGGCAGCAGACTGGAAGTGAGTATTAAGGGAGATAAACTGGAGGAAGTGGATATTTTTAGATACTTGGATGCGAATGTGGCGAGAAAGGGAGGAGTGGAGGTCGAGGTAGAATGTAGATTGAGAGAAGCGAGTAAATGCCTTGGGGGATTAAAAAGTGTAATGAGGAATAGACATCCGGGAATGCATGCTAAGAGGATATTGTATGAAAGAATGATTGTGCCGACAGCACTGTATGGGGCAGAAACATGGAACAAAAGTGAGGAAAAGTGGAGGAATTTGAGTGTGTTTGAGATGAGCTGCCAGAGAATTATGATAGAAATTACTAGGCTGGATAGATTGAGAAACGAGGAGGTGAAGAGGTGAACGAAGGTAGAAAAGGAGTTGTTGTTGTTATTGTTGTCGTTCCCTAGACTGTCTGTCCGAGCAGTCCCGTCTCCCCAAGGAATGCCACAGCCGAAACTGGGTTTTCCCACAAATCCTTTATAGAGTGTATGTTGTGTTGTTTGCGTGCATGATTGTGTATAATGCAGTCTTCCATTATGTGTTGTATGGTATGGGGTGAAGTGTTACATCCTGGGCAGCTGTCCACAATGCGTTCATCCAGCCTCTTCTGGTAGTTGGAGTTGGGAGATAGGGCTGAAAGAGTATTGGGATGGTTTGGCACATGGAAATAATGAGTGAAGAAAGATTAGTAAAAGAAGTGTGGAAGGCAGAGGTAGGAGTGAACATGAGGGGCGACCAAGGGTGAGATGGATGGATGGGGTAAAAGGGGCATTGGGAAAGAGGGGAATGTCTGTTGAGGTAGGACGGGGGAAGGCTGAAGATAGGGATGAAAGGAGAATGGTTGTGTATGGATGATGCTGTGATACATGAAAAGGAGTGGATAGTGGATGGAGGTGAGGGAGCAGGTGTGAAAAAAATTAACTAACCCAGTACGAAATGATTTCTACCCATCCTCTCTTTTTGTCCATGCGGGGAAGGAGAGGGTCCTCACCGATTTAATGAAGTGGTCTTGCTGTGGATGTGCTGTGTCTTGCTACACTGCATCTGACCCAGGGCAGTGGGTAAGATGAAGGGTTGAACCGTAATCCAGGAGGAACCAAGATAAGAGTGAGGGAGGGGGTGAATGGGAGTGGAGTATATGGGGATGGAATGGGTGGGAGGGGATTTTATACCTTTGTTTTTTGGTTACCTCCCTTGTATGGGGGAAAATGCCTTTGGTAAATGTATGTATGTATGTATGTATGTATATGCATATATACATGAATATACATGTATATATATATGTATATGTATATATATATACACTCCGATTCCCAGCATATACGTGCTCCAACCACCCTATCACATAGTGTATAGTTTACATATTTATCAATAGCTACCCGCCTTCTGGTGTAGTTTTCTCACATTTCTTTATATATATATATATATATATATATATATATATATATATATATATATGTGTGTGTGTGTGTGTGTGTGTGTGTGTGTGTGTGTGTGTGTGTGTGTGTGTGTGTGTGTGTGTGTGTGTGTGTGCGCGTGCGTGTGTGTGTGTGTGTGTGTGTGTGTGTGTGTGTGTGTGTATGTGGCTTAACATCACAAACTCCCCTCTATCGGAAGGCTAGAATCAGAAAAGGAGAGAGTGAGTGGTTTGAGGTTAAGGTGGGACTTCGTCAGACATGCTATGTCGCCCTGGCTGTTCAATTTATACATTGATGGTGTGGTGTGAGAGGTAAATGCAAGGGTAATGGGTTGGGGATTCAATATGGATAAATGAAATAGAGAAAAAGGGGAGATAAACCAGATGTTGTTTGCTGACGACACTGCGCTTGTAGCAGGATAAGTAGAGGGATTAAAGAAGTTAGTGAAAGAGTTTGGGAATGTGTGCGAAAGAAGGAAGTTGAAGGTAAATGTGGGTAAAAGTAAAGTGAAAAGATGTACAAGGGGAGAAAGTGGCAGCAGACTGGAAGTGAGTAGTAAGGGAGAGAAACTGGAGGAAGTGGATATTTTTAGATACTTGAATGCAAATGTGGCGAGAAAGGGAGGAGTGGAGGTCGAGGTAGAATGTAGATTGAGAGAAGCGAGTAAATGCCTTGGGGGATTAAAAAGTGTAATGAGGAATAGACATCCGGGAATGCATGCTAAGAGGATATTGTATGAAAGAATGATTGTGCCGACAACACTGTATGGGGCAGAAACATGGAACATAAGTGAGGAAAAGTGGAGGAATTTGAGTGTGTTTGAGATGAGCTGCCAGAGAATTATGATAGAAATTACTAGGCTGGATAGATTGAGAAACGAGGAGGTGAAGAGGTGAACGAAGGTAGAAAAGGAGTTGGGAGATAGGGCTGAAAGAGTATTGGGATGGTTTGGCACATGGAAATAATGAGTGAAGAAAGATTAGTAAAAGAAGTGTGGAAGGCAGAGGTAGGAGTGAACATGAGGGGCGACCAAGGGTGAGATGGATGGATGGGGTAAAAGGGGCATTGGGAAAGAGGGGAATGTCTGTTGAGGTAGGACGGGGGAAGGCTGAAGATAGGGATGAAAGGAGAATGGTTGTGTATGGATGATGCTGTGATACATGAAAAGGAGTGGATAGTGGATGGAGGTGAGGAAGTAGGTGTGAAAAAATTAACTGACCCAGTCCAAAATGATTTCTACCCAAGTTCTCTTTTTGTGAACGAGGGGAAGGAGAGGGTCTTCGCCGATTTAATGAAGTGGCCTTCCTGTGGATGTGCTATGTCTTGCTACACTGCTTCTGGCCCAGGGCAGTGAACAAGATGCAGGGATGACCCGTCATCCAGGAGGAGCCGAGATAAGAAGGAGGGAGGGGGGTGAATGGGAGTGGAGTATATGGGGATGGAATGGATGGGAGCAGATTTTATGCCCTTTTTTCTGTCTCCCTTGTAAGGGGAAAAAGCCTTCGGTACATGTATGTATGCATGTACGTGTGTATGTATATGCATATATACATGAATATACATGTATATATACATATATATATATATATATATATATATATATATATACATACATGTACATTTACATGTACCTGTACATGGTATGGTCACAAAAGATACTCCATTACCAGGCATAGAATTTTTTTCACTTATGGACATTTGATCACATAGGACGTTACCACCCCAGAGGCCTGGTAACACTTGGAGAACATTCTACAATTTTCTTAATAATAAAGTCATCAAGTTTGTACAAGTATAAACTTAAATTAATATTATGATCAAAGGTGTGTTTAATATGACTGGATTCAATAATATTTCTTTCTAATGAGGACCTACAAAAAATTGTTTTCTGTGAGTTATCCCAGCCAACAGAATGGTTATTGTCTCTTACATGTGCAAAAATGCCACTGGATATTTGTCCACTTCTTACAGTATACTTGTGTTGAATGATCCTTATTTTCAGGTCTTTGCCTGGGATAACTCAAAGAAAATAATTACACGCATGTCCTCATTAGGAAGGAATATTATTGAATCCAGCCATATTAAGCACGCCTTTGATCATAATATTAATTTAAGTTTATGCTTATACAAACTTGATGAGTTTGTTACTACGAAAATTGTAGAATATTCTCCAAGTGTTAGCAGGCCTGTCGGGTGGTAACGTCCTATGTGATCAAATTTCCATAAGTGGAAACGTTTCTTGACCTGAAAATGGAGTATCTTATGTGACCTTACCATGTTCCCTACCTTGTCTATTACTTTTTGTATATATATGCATCTATGTCTTTGTCACTTTGTATTCCCTGAAGATGTCTTAAATAGACGAAAACGTTCCAAGTTTCTTATTTCCTACTTTCTTCTGTAAATTATTTCCACACGTTCTTGTGAATTACTGCAAATATGGATATGTATATACAATTGTTTCATGGGTACAGTGTATGACGGTGATTTTATACTTGCCTTCAAAGAGGGCAACATATCATGAGACTTCTACTATGTCGTCCAGATTTTCTTGTGTGTCAATTAGAAGACTCCTGCATTTTCTCTTTGATCGTAAACTTAATTTATATTGTATATTGACATATATATCAGGTCTATGTACTCGTACCGTCTTGTTCCTTTTCCATTCTCTTTTCCCTTCTCTCCTTTCTTCCTCTCCTTTCCTCGCCTTTTCTTATCTTTAATCAATTTTCCTTCCCTCCCTTTTCTCCTTGCCTCTTTATTGTTCACTTACTTCGTTTTGCCTTTTCTTCCTTACTTATTTCCCTGAATTTTTCTTACTCCCTTCTTTCCCTTGATTACTATTTTCTACCTTCTTTATTTTTATTTTCCTTTCCTTTTGTATTTTCGTTCTCTCTTCTTCCTATATTCTCTTCCTACCTTCCTATCTCTTTCTCCCTCACTTCCCTCCTCGCACTCTCTTTCCTTCCTCTTTTTCATATCTTTCCTGCCACCCTTCCTCTTCTCTTTTCCTCTTTTTTTAATTTTATTTTCTACCTCTTCTTCCTTTCTCTGTCACCTTCTCTTTCCCCCACCCCAACCCCCTACCTCTCATCCTACCTTCCTCTCATCTATCCTTCTTCCCGTCCCCTAGCATCTTGTCTTGAGAAATCCTTTCCGAACGAAGTTCCAATCAGAGGAAAGAAATCGCTTCACAGTAATAAGAACGAGAGAAAAATTACAACCCACTCTGGAATGACATGAGTAATAGATTAAAACCCATTTCTACTGAAGAAGTCTCGCTGGTACTAATAAAATAGCCTGAGAACAGACAGAACACCAGGTACTGTGACATCTGGTACGAAGGTAGCTCGACCTTGGCATTCTGGGAAATGTTTTGATCTCTGATTACATCAAGTTCAATCATAGAGTTAATAGAATAATATTGAAACTGAATTAGTGAATTACTCGCTCTCTTAGAGGAAGTTCAACGGGAACAATGATTTTTAGGTTGAAATACAGTTCCGTAGATCTTTCTAATAACCAATTTGCTGCTACTTTTAGCAATAACAAATGAACAGTTAGTACACAAAATAGGTACTAATACAATACCCAATTACACGTACGTACGCGCGCGCACACGCACGCACACACACCCACACACACGCACACGTACACACACGCACACAAACACGCACACACACACGCACACACACACACACACATACACACACGCACACATACACGCACATACACATACACATACACATACACACACATACACATACATACGCATACACATACACATACACACATACGCATACACATACACACACACGCACACACACACACACACACACACACACACACACACACACACACACACACACACACACACACACACACACACACACACACACACACACACAAACACACACACACACCTATCTCTGGGACATATCATTGAAATGTATACACGAAATTGTCACATTCATAAAAATGAATCATGTTTATTGGCCGTAAAGAAATCTTTTGTATATATGTATTCAGAAGCAGTAAAAGCGTAAAGAAGAAAAACGTTTGAAATTGGGATTCAGAGAGGAACATTTTCTACCCTGAGATGGATAGCTCTAAATACAAAGAAATGAAAATGAAAGACATAAAAGAGGCAAAGAAAGAAGAAGAAGAGACGAAAGACATATTAGAAGAGAAGAAAATGAGAGAGTGAAAAGGAGAGGATGAAAAGAGGGTAGAGAAATATATGGGAAAAGAAATTCAAAAAGTATATTTTGTTTTTCCAATAATCTGGGAAAAGATTTGACTTGGTTTTTCAAATGTCCATCAGTTCTATTTTCTCGTATATATTTTACCCAGAATCTTCTTTGAGGATATGATATAATTTCTGTTTTCAAAAATGTCTCCACCAAATGATAAAAACAGATTATGAAGATATAGAATGAATATATATATATATATATATATATATATATATATATTGACTATATTATGACAAGACTGATGGTGGAAGAAGCAGACGAGGAGTAATGGGAGAATTTCACGCTTTAACCCTGCGGGTCGAAACGTTAAAGCGTGAAATTCTCCCATTACTCCTCGTCTGCTTCTTCCACCTTCAGTCTTATACATATATATATATATATATATATATGTATATATATGTATATATATATATATATATATATATATATATATATATATATATCCTGTAATCATATCCTGTATACATACATGACTGATTAATTATATAAGCAAATGGAGATTGAAAAATAATAGATCAACAAATATTAAGCGAAATAAAAGAATCAATTAGAATGGTCCAGAAAATCTTGTCTTGATTTCTCAAAACTACTATAATTTCTACTTACTCTTATATATACCTTTTTCAGTTTCTTGCCTTTGACACTTTCAAAACATATTTGCTAGGTTATGATGAGAGCTCATTCCTAATTATACAATAACTACGAAACAAAATGAAAAACGACGTAACACTGATAAAGACTGAGACGAAAGCTACAAAAAAAATCCCATTTTTATTCCCCTTTGTATGTGAAGAGGAGCCACTCGGCTGTTGAAGAGTTGCTTTCCTCGAATTGTCACGGATGATTGGCGAAGAAAAACGCATTGAGTCTTCCCTGCCCTTCTTCCCCTCCCCCTCCTTTGGTTCCCATACCTTTTCATCCTTCTCCTCCTTCACCTCCTCCTCCTCCTCCTCCTCCTCCTCCTCCTCCTCCTCCTCCTCCTCCTCCTCCTCCTCCACCTCCTTCTCCTTCTCCTCCTCCTCCTCTCCCTCCTCCTCCTCCTTTTCCTCCTCTCCCTCCTCCTCCTCCTTTTCCTCCTCTCCCTCCTCCTCCTCCTCCTCCTCCTCCTCCTCCTTCTCCTTCTCCTTCTCCTCCTCCTCCTCCTCTCCCTCCTCCTCCTCCTCCTCCTCCTCCTCCTCCTTCTCCTCCCACTCCTCCTCGTCCTGCTCATTCCTCTCCTCCTCCTCCTTAGGTTTCCATATCTCTCCCTCCTCCTCCTCCTACCACTCCTCTTCGTGCCGCTCTTCCCTCTCCTCCTCCTCCTCTTCCTCCTCCCATCCTCTTCCTACTCCTCCCATCCTCTTTCTACTCCTCCCACTCCTCCTACTCTACTTACTCCACTTCCTCCATCTATACCTTATACCCATCTCCACTTAATGTCGCTCTTCCTCTCTTCCGAGCTTCCTCTCCTCACCCTCCTCAACCTCTCCTCTCTCTTTCTTCTCCTCCTCATCCTCATCGTCCAGAGGAGGAAGGAAAACAGAAAGGGAGGATATAGAAAAAGGAATAAGACAAGGAAGAGGAGTGGGTTGGAATAAAAGACGAATAAGAGAAAGACTAAGAAGAAAAGGAAGAGGAGGGGAAGAGGAAAGGTGAGGAAGAGAAGGAGGAGGAAGAGGAAGAGAAAAATGTGAAGGAAGAGAAGTATTAGAATGAAGAGGAAAAGGAAAAGAGGTGGAGAAGAGAAAAAGGAGGAGGAGGAGAAGGAAGAGAAGGAGGAAGAGGAAGAGAAAAACTATGGAGGAAGAGAAGTAGGAAAAGGAAGAGGAAGAGAAAAAGAGGAGAAGGAGGAAGAGAAGTAAGAGGAGGAAAATGAAAAGAAAAAAGAAAAAATATAGGGAGGAAGAGGAAAAGAAAAAGAAAGAAAATGAGAGAGAAAAAAGAGAAGGAAGAGGATAAAAAGAGAAATAAAGAAAGAAGGAAAAGGAGTGAAAGAAAAGGAAGAAAAAGAGGAGGAAAAGAAAAAGAAAAAGAGGGGGAGGAAGAGGGGAAAAAAAGAAAAATGGAATGAAAAGGAGGAAAAAGAAAAAGGAAAAGAGAAGGAGGAGGAGGAGGAAGAGGAAGAAAAGGAAGAGGATGACACGAAGGACGATAAGGAGAGAGGAGAAAGGATGTGGTAGTGGTGGAGGAGGTGGTGGTGTTGGAGGCGGTAGTGTTGGAGGTGGTGGTGTTGGAGGTGGTGGTGTTGGAGGTGGTGGTGTTGGAGGTGGTAGTGTTGGAGGTGGTGGTGTTGGAGGTGGTGGTGTTGGAGGTGGTGGCGTTGGAGGTGGTGGTGTTGGAGGTGGTAGTGTTGGAGATGGTGGTGTTGGAGGTGGTGGTGTTGGAGGTGGTGGTGTTGGAGGTGGTGGTGTTGGTGTTGGTGGTGTTGGAGGCGGTAGTGTTGGAGGTGGTGGTGTTGGAGGTGGTGGTGTTGGAGGTGGTGGTGTTGGAGGTGGTGGTGTTGGAGGTGGTAGTGTTGGAGGTGGTGGTGTTGGAGGTGGTGGTGTTGGAGGTGGTGGCGTTGGAGGTGGTGGTGTTGGAGTTGATAGTGTTGGAGTTGGTGTTTTGTAAGCAAGATATCTTCAAACAGAGACATTGACGTGAAAAGATTTCTAACATTGGCATTGAATGTCACTATCAAAAGATGTGATTGTAAAGTAAGGGGATTTCATCATGAGACGCTTAGCTAGAGCCGATGTTGTTACCTTTGCCCTGTGGGCTTGGAGAGCCAACGAAGTGGATACCATGATGACGCTTCTTACTCAACATTATCATTCTCATTCAGCTTTGTTCTTCTGTTTTCTTCGTTTTTTTTTTATTTCTCTTCATCTTCTTGTTCTTCATTTTATTCATTCCTCTCTCTTCTTACCAATTTTCTCTTTTTTCTTTAAACTTTTTTCCTCTGTTCTCTATTTTTTTATCTTCATTTTCTCCGACTTTTCTTACCAATTCTCTCTTTCTTCTTTCTACTTTTTTCCTCTATTCTCTATTTTTTCATCTTCATTTTCTCCGACTTTTCTTACCAATTCTCTCTTTTTTCTTTCTACTTTTTTCCTCTATTCTCTATTTTTTTATCTTCATTTTCTCCGACCATTTCTGTTTACTCTTTTTAGTGTTATTTTCCTACCTCTTTTACTCCTCTTTATGTCGTTCACTCCTTCCTTTCCTCCCTCTTTTTTCTTTTTTTCATTTTTCTTATTTATGCCTTCTCTTCTTTGTGAATCCTTTTCCTAGATTCTACACCCTCAACCCAAGTAGTCTACAGAAACGATACATTGTGACCGGAAGGATGTAAAGGGACCTTAGGTCAACAAGCATTGCGGACGAGAAGGCCACAAGGGGGGGAGTCGCCTTCCCCCCTTCCTCCCTCCCCATTCCCCATCTCCCCCACTCCCTCACCCTCCACCCCCCACCCCCCCACCCCCCACCCACCCCCCACACACAGACACAAACATACCGTCACCATTACCATCAGTGACGTCAAGTCGCCATGACAGGGAGGAAATGGAAAATGTTTATCTTTACGGGGATGGATGTCTGGCTGGCCAATTCGGAGAATATCTAATCACCTGACAAAAGGACTTCATGTCATATGAAAAGGCATTCGGTTGATGGATACCCTCATCCCGTTTAGCCTTTTGACCTCTTAGTGTTTTCCTGTCAGCTGAATGAAAGCGATGACATTGTGTTATGACCAGCATCTTGACTATGTACCCCAATTTATGTGAGAAAAAAAAAAAAAAAAAAAAAAAACCGCTGGTAAGAAGTCTATGGAACCCGGTCATGACTGTCGACATGCATGGTCAAGAGTTTTTATTTGTTTGTTTTTTCTTACTCAAATTTCAGTTTATAATTCTATTACAGCACATCAAACCCTCGTTCAAACTCTTTTTCATCTTTGGCATTTACAACATTTTCCGGTAACCTGTGGAAGATTCTGCTGCAGAACGAAGGTTTTTCTGATGTCTACTCTTGGTTCTCAGCTGAAAATCTTTTTGTGATATGCTCTTGTTCTCAAGTCTTCGTGGAATATAAATAGATCCCGGAGATACATGGTAATGGTGAAAGAAAAAATAGAATCACTGAAAGAGATAAGATCCAAAACATTTCCACCAGACAAGAGTTAGGTGTGGAAAACATTCTATAGATTGTTGAAAGAGGACAGTTGGGGTGGTTCGGGCATATGAAAAGAATGAATATTAACAGATATCCGATAAAATGTTTAGTAAAAAAGGTGTGGAAAACAGAGGTAGAGGGGGTGAATTTGTGAATAAGGTGGATGGATGGGTGAAAGGGGCGTTAAACACAAGGGGAATGGCTGTTGAGCAAAGAAGGGAGAAGGCGGGAGATAGGGATAAATGGAGAGTGACTGTGTATAGATGATACTATTATACGGAAGGTAGAGGCTGAGGAGGGGCTAGGGGTGCTTATTTATGAGTAATATTTTGCCCAGCCCGAAGTCATTTCTCACCGTCTTCTCTTCTTCTGCATGAAAGAACGGAGAGAGTGGGGGGGGCACCGAACAAATGAAGCGGCCTTGTTGTGGATGTACTACGTCTTGCTACATTGCTTCTGACCCAGGGCAATGGATAGGATACAGGGATGACCCATCATCCATGAGGAGCTAAAGCTAAAATGGAGGGAAGGAAAGTGTAGTGGATGGGAGTAGAATGGATGGGTGTAGGTACGTGCATTTGACTTGGCTACTTACCTTATAAGGGGGAAAACCTCATAGTATATAGGTAGAAGACCCAAAGTGAAGTGGATGGAGAACATCAAGAGCGAAGTGGAAGCCAAGGTAAAGAGTCTTGAAGCTAATGAGCGAAAATTAGTATCAGTTTGAGAACAGGTGGAGATGGAGATACTTCACGAGGCAGAACGACTGACAGGAGCCTCTTGAAGTGTGGCTTTCTGGTCAAGGTTCTCTGGCGTATCAAAGTCATCCGGATGAAGTTGGTGAGTAACCGAGGGTTATGTCTATTAGTCCCAATCAAAACTAATGGTGCTCAATAGATTGGTATCATCAGAGTTGTTGTTCGTTTTCGTGCGGATTATTGGTGAAGTTGAAATAACCCTCTGGAACCAAACTCGCTGTCGCTCTCTTTCTCTTGTTCTCTTATTCTTTCACTCCATCTCGGCCGCTTCAACCTATATCGCTTTCTCACTCTTGTTCTATCTCTCCTCTCTTTCGCTGTCTCTCTTTCTCTTTCTTTTCTTTCTCTTTGTCTTTGTCTTTGTCTATTTCTCTTTCTCTTTCTCTTTCTCTTTCTCTTTCTCTTTCTCTTTCTCTTTCTCTTTCTCTTTCTCTTTCTTTCTCTCTTTCTCTCTTTTTCTCTTTTTCTCTTTCTCTCTCTTTCTCTTTCTCTTTCTCTTTCTCTTCTTTCTCTCTTTCTCTTTTTCTTTCTCTTTCTCTTTCTCTTTCTCTTCTTTCTCTCTTTCTCTTTTTCTTTCTCTTTCTCTTTCTCTTTCTCTCTGTTAAATAGCATGGGAGAATGCGAAGAAAAGAAACGGGAGACAGTACCTATAAAGCAAACTATGATGTACAGAAATTCTTCTTGGCATTAGACTTAAGTATATGTCAGCTCCAATAGGCTCGCGATAGACTCCCGATAGACTCCCGAGAGACTCCCGACAGACTCCTAAGAGACTCCCGGGAGACTCCCGACAGACTCCCGGGAGACTCCCGACAGACTCCCGGGAGACTCCCGACAGACTCCCGGGAGACTCCCGACACACTCCCGGGAGACTCCCGACACACTCCCGGGAGACTCCCGACAGACTCCCGGGAGACTCCCGACAGACTTCCGGGAGACTCTGAGAGCTTCCGAGAAACTCTCAAGAGTCTGGTGGCAGGAAATGC
>NC_134778.1:18457944-18460444 GCF_046742065.1 Oratosquilla oratoria | reverse complement strand
TCTTCATAGATCTGCAAGCTAATTTTCCTTATGTCATCTAAATGTCCTATCAATTCTTCTCTTGATTCTAAATGTTTAAGTTTAAACTTGTTTCCACCTGCAGAATCAATTACCCTATATGGACCAGTGTACCTTAGTGAAAGTTTATTATTGGGTGAGGTTGCTTTGACCATTACTAATTCCCCAATTTTCAATTCTAGTTTACGAGCTATTTTGTGTTGTTGTTCCCTCATCTCTTGTGAATACACCTGCATATGTTTCCTAACTCTTTGGTGAATACTTTGAAGAGTATTTATCCTATTGGATATATAATCATCCATATTATATATGGGTTTTTGCTCTGCTGTCAACATTTCATATGGCAGAGTTTTGTCCTCCCCAAAAATTATAAAATGAGGTGTATCCCCAGTTGCTACATTAATTTGATTGTTCAGAGTACACTTAACACAAGGAATCCAAGTATCCCAAGTTACACTATGAGGACTTATTAGTGTTCTAAGACATATAATTATCTTTTTGTTTAACCTTTCTACTACTCCATTACTTTGGGGATGGTTAACGAGTATATTGACTTTCTTGATGTGGAACACATTACATAGATTTTCCAAGATTTTGTTATTAAATTCAGTCCCATTATCTGAAACTAGGATGTTAGGTGTAGTAAAATTACAGATTATCTGATCATAGATTACGGAAGCAATAGTTTCAGCTTTCTTATTGATTATGGGTTGTAATATACAAAATCTTGAAAAATAATCAATAGCAACAAATAGGTATTTAAAGCCGTTCTCGGTTAGTGGTAATTCCAAAGTATCCATGTGAACTCTTTCCCAAGGTTTCTGTGGAATGGGATAGGTGAGTATAGGAGCAGGTTTTGGTGTATTTCCCTTCACCTTTACACATTTTACACATTTTTCTATATAATCATATATAGTTTTCTTCATACCTAACCAAAAGTACTTAAGTTGTGCCTGTCTATATGTTTTATCCTTTCCAGGATGTGAACTACAATCACTATCATGAAGTAACTTCAATATCTCATTTACCAGAGTTTGTGGTATAACCAACTGATTTACTTGACCTCTAGAAATATCTTTCCCATTTACAAATGTTTTCCTATACAAAATTCCATTAATCAAATGAAATTCCTCTATCTTATACCCCTTTGGTAGCTTTGGAGGATCTCCTCTTGGGTTCATCAAATGCTTGATTATTGAATCACATGTCTCATCATCTCTCTGTTCTCTTATTAGCATTTCTTCATCTAAAGTTACTAACTCTTCTATACTACAAACAAAATTAATCAATCCAGTCCCAGTCATTGGTTGACTAATGTTTCTAGAAAGTGGATCTGCTACATTCCTTCTACCCGGAATATAATTAAATTGAACATCATAGCACTGAAGTATCGCAAACCATCTAGCAAGTCTGCCTCTAAGATTCTTATGCTTAAATAAGTTCTGAATAGCTGTGTGATCAGTCCAAACTCTGATGGGATACCCTAGTATCATATCCCTAAAACTTTCTAAAGAATAAATTACTGCTAAAGTTTCTCTTTCAGTTATAGAATAGTTTCTCTCCGCACTATTACAAAGTCTGGATGTGTAAGCTATGGGTTTCAAAGTTCCATTTCTCTCTTGCATTAGTATGCCTCCTAACCCTATGTCAGACGCATCAGTACAAAGAATAAATTCTTTTTCATAGTCGGGGAAAATTAAAATAGGTGAACTTGTGAGTTTATCTTTCAACTTGTCAAAAGCTTGCTGTTGCGCAGGTCCCCATATGAACTTTGAGTCCTTTCTCAACAAAGAACTTAGTGGATTAGCAATGTCAGCATAACTTTGAATGAATTTTCTATAATATCCTGTTAATCCCAAAAAGCTCCTAACCTTGTCTACATTGGTCGGAACTGGAAAATTCTTGACAGCGTCCACCTTTGAATTTACTGTACTTAGTCCGTGTCTGTTTATCTTATGTCCTAAGTAAATGACACTGTCTTGCAAGAACTTACATTTTTCAAGTTTTACTTTTAACCCAGCTTCTCCTAGTCTTGAGAATATCAAATCTAATTTCTTAAAGTGCTCCACTGCAGTCTGAGAAACTATTAAAATGTCATCTAGAAATACACTGGCAGTGTTTCCTAACAATCCATCTAGAATAGTATTCATTAATCTCATGTAAGTTAATGGACTATTACATAACCCAAATGGCATTCTCTTGAACTCATAATGTCCTGTTGTAGTAGAAAATGCTGTGAACTCTCTTGAATCTTCATGCAATTCTATTTGCCAAAAAGCTGATTTGATATCTATAGTACTAAAATATCTATTCTCAGTTCCCAAACTTCTCAAAATGTCACCGATAATGGGTAATGGTAACCTGTCACGAATGGTGTGCTTATTCAGTTCCCTGTAATCAATAACTGGTCGCATAGTCCCATCAGACTTTGGTACTAGGATCAACGGAAAATTCCACTCACTTTTACTATGTTCAATAATAT
>NC_134778.1:18440444-18447944 GCF_046742065.1 Oratosquilla oratoria | reverse complement strand
GTCATCATCTCCATCATTATCATCACCTCCATCATTATCATCATCTCCATCATTATCATCATCTCCATCATTATCATCATCTCCATCATTATCATCATCTCCATCACTATCATCATCTCCATCTCTATCATCATCTCCATCATTATCATCATCTCCATCATTATCATCATCTCCATCATTATCATCATCTCCATCATTATCATCATCTCCATCATTATCATCATCTCCATCATTATCATCATGTCCATCATTATCATCTCCATCATTATCATCATCTCCATCATCATCATCTCCATCATTATCATCATCTCCATCATTATTATCATCTCCATAATTATCATCATCTCCATCATTATCATCATCGTCATCATTATCATCATCTCCATCATCATAATCTCCATCATTATCATCATCTCCATCATTATCATCATCTCCATCATTATCATCATCTCCATCATTATCATCATCTCCATCATTATCATCATCTCCATCATTATCATCATCTCCATCATTATCATCATCTCCATCATTATCATCATCTCCATCATTATCATCATCTCCATCATTATCATCATCTCCATCATTATCATCATCTCCATCATTATCATCATCTCCATCATTATCATCATCTCCATCATTATCATCATCTCCATCATTATCATCATCTCCATCATTATCATCATCTCCATCATTATCATCATCTCCATCATTATCATCATCTCCATCATTATCATCATCTCCATCATTATCATCATCTCCATCATTATCATCATCTCCATCATTATCATCATCTCCATCATTATCATCATCTCCATCATTATCATCATCTCCATCATTATCATCTCCATCATTATCATCATCTCCATCATTATCATCATCTCCATCATCATCATCTCCATCATTATCATCATCTCCATCATTATTATCATCTCCATAATTATCATCATCTCCATCATTATCATCATCGTCATCATTATCATCATCTCCATCATTATCATCATCTCCATCATTATCATCATGTCCATCATTATCATCATCTCCATCATTATCATCATCTCCATCATTATCATCATCTCCATCATTATCATCATCTCCATCATTATCATCATCTCCATCATTATCATCATCTCCATCATTATCATCATCTCCATCATTATCATCTCCATCATTGTCATCTCCATTAAAGTCATGGCCACAAGAACCTCCACCCATACCAACAGCATCGGCACCAAAATGATTAACTTTGTCTACATCATTACGTTCGTAAAAAAAAAAATATAACACATCCTCATCATCATTTTAATACCAAATATCAGTATCTCCACACATTTAAATAATTACACCGATATATATATTTCAACACCCGTAATATCATATAATTATTGTTATTATTACCGTTATTATCATTGCAGTTATTGTTGTTATTATCAATTAGTAATTGATTCAATAAATCGTGATATAATTACTATCATCATAACAATAATTATCGTCATTATTATCACTATCATTATTATCACTATTATTATCATTACAAATATTATTGATGTTATTTTCAATGTCGATGTTATTAGTATTGTTACTTCATTATCACCATTATTAGAATTAGAATTACAGGCCCAGTAATCCTGGGGATCTCTAGGACAATATCACAAGATGAGAAGAGAAAGCCGAGCTTAACCCGGCGCTCTATTCTGCATACATGTCCCAGACTAGGTTATTCTCTTTATCATAAGTGTGAACATACGGTATATATAATACATACATACACAAGAGATAAGTAAGCGTGTAGTGGAGTGGAAGGAGGTTTCATCAAGGTTGATGTGGATGAAGGTGAAGCTGGGAAGGGAGATGTGGGTTTTTGTAAGTGCTAAAGGGCCTGGCAGTGAGAAGAGCGTAGAGGAAAGGGAGACTTTTTGGGTAGATATAAATGAGTGCATAGGGGGATTAGGGAGAAATGTCAATGTAGCTGTATTGGGAGACCTTAATGCTAGGGTAGCAAATGAACCAATAGACGGAGTGATTGGGAAGTATGGAGTTCCAGATAAAAATTGTAGTGGAGAATTGATGGTGGAGATGTGTCTTGAGAGTTGATGATAGCGAATACAGTGTTTAGGAAGAAAGTCAAGCTTAAGTACACATGGGAGAGGGTGGTGGATGGAAGGGTGGCAGATAGAGCGTTAATGGACTATATAGTGGTGACCAGAAGTATCGTAGGAAGAGTTAAGGATGTACATATTCTAAGGGGAGAGAGTGGGGTAATATCAGATCATTTTCTGGTAGAAGGTAAATTGAGAGTGGAAAATAGGCGGAGAAAGAGGAAAATGGCAGAAGGTAGGGAGGTACTTAGAGTGAACTGCATAAATGAGAAAGAAAAGGAGAAGGAGTATAAGAAGAAGCTGAGAGAGGAGTGGGAGGGAGTGAAGGATAGAGTAGAACTAGGAGTGGAGGAGGAATGGGGATGGTTCAAGGAGGGAGTCATAAGGTGTGCAAAGATGGTGTGTGGAACAAGGAGGGCGGGGGGAAATAGAAGGGAGGGTAGTAAGTGGTGGGATGAGGAAGCAATGAAGGGTGTAGAAGAGAAGCAGTCATTCATAGATTGGCTACAAATTAGGTTGAGGGAATCGTATGAGAGGTACAAAGTAAAGAGAAGGGAAGTTAAGCATAAGATAAAGGAAGCAAAGAGGAGAACAGATGTGAAATGGGTAAGAGTATGACAGAAAATTTTGAAAGTAATAAAAAGATGTTTTGGAAAGAAATTAAGAGAGGGAGAGGAGGCGAATCAAGTAGAGAAGAAAAGGTAAAAGATGCAGATGGAGAGATAGTAATGGAAGAGAGGGCAGTGAGAGGAAGGTGGGTAGAGTATTTTAGGGAGTTGCTAAATGTAAAGGAGGATAGGGAGGGAAAGGTAGTTGCAGTGGAAAGTGCAAAGAAAATGAGAATGATGAGTGAGGAAAATGGAGGAGAAATAGGGAGAGATGAAGTGAAAACAGCTGTTAAGATTATTAGAGTAGCTAATGCACCTGGGCTAGATGGATGCCATGCAGAATGTCTGAAGAAAGGAGGTACAGTTATGGTGGACTGGCTGGTGAGGTTATTTAATGCTTGTTTAAGAATGGTAGAGTGCCGGAGGACTGGAGGAGTGCCTGTATATTTCCGCTTTACAAGGAAAAGGGGGACAAGTGTGAGTGTAGTAGTTGCAGAGGGATCAGCTTGTTGAGTGTAGTTGGGAAGGCTAATGGGAGGGTCTTGATTGAGAGGATTAGGAGAGGAACAGAGGGAGTAATTGGTGAGGAACAGTGTGGTTTTAGGACAGGTAGGGGTTATATAGATCAGATTTTTGTGGTAAGACAGATATGTGAGAAAGCTATAAGAAAAAGTAAGGATGTTTTTTGAGTTTTTATGGATCTGGAAAAGGCATAGGACGGGGTAGACAGGAAGGCACTGTGGGAGGTACTGCAGATATATGGGATAGGAGGAAAGCTGTTTAGAGCAATCGAGTTTTTACGAGAGTAGTAGAGCTTGTGTTAGGATTAGAAATGGAGAGAGTGAATGGTTTGTGGTAAAGGTGGGACTTCGTCAAGGATGTGTTATGTCGCCCTGGCTGTTCAATCTATACATGGATGGGGTGGTGCGAGAGATGAATACAAAGGTACTGGGTCAGAAATTGGACATGGTTAAAGAAAATGGAGAAAAGTGGGATATAAGCCAGTTGTTGTTTGCTGACGACACTGCGCTTGTAGCAGGATCAGAGGAGGGATTGAGGAAGTTAGTGACAGAGTTTGAGAAGGTGTGTGAAAGAAGGAAGCTGAAGATAAATGTGGGCAAAAGTAAGGTGATGAGATGTACAAGGGGAGAGAGTGACAGCAGGCTGAAAGTGAGCATTAAGGGTGAGAGACTGGAGGAAGTGGACACTTTTGGATACCTGAGTTCGAATGTGGCAGGAAAGGGAGGAGTGGGGGTGGAGGTAGAATGTAGATTGAGAGAAGCGAGTAAATGCCTAGGTGGGTTAAAAAGTGTAATGAGAAATAGATATCTGGGAATGGATGCTAAGAGGAGGTTATATGAAGGAGTAATTGTACCAAGAGGGGCAGAAACATGGAACATATGAGAGGAAGAGAGGAGGAGTTTGAATGTGTTTGAGATGAAATGTCTGAGAAGTATGATAGGGGTTACTAGACTAGATAGAGTAAGAAATGAGGAGGTGAGGAGGAGAACAGGGGTGGAAAGAGAGTTGGGAGATAGGGTTGATGAAAGAGTATTAGGATGGTTTGGACACATGGAAAGTGAGTGAAGAAAGATTAGTAAAAGAGGCGTGGAAGGCAGAGGTGAAAGGAGTAAATATGAGGAAGCGTCCTAGGATGAGATGGGTGGATGGGGTGAAAGGGGCATTACAAAGGAGAGGAATGTCTGTGGAGGAAGGGTGGAAGAGGACAGAAGATAGGGGTGAATGGAGAAGGGTTGTGTTTGGATGATGCTGTGACGCATGAGGGGGAGCGGGTGGGAGATACGTGGTAAGGAAGTATGTATGAGAAAAAAATTGACGCAGCCCAAAGGGATTTCTCCCCGTCTTCTCCTTTTCTGCATGGGGGGACGGAGAGGGGGGGTCGCCGTATTTATGAGGCGGCCCTACTGTGGATGTGCTGTATCTTGCGACATTGCTTCTGATCCAGGGCAATGGACAGGATGCAAGGATGACCCGTCATCCAGGAGGTGCCAAGATAAGAGGGAGGAAGGATGGTGGAGGGGAATGGAATATGTAGGGAATGGAATGGGTGGGAATGGTTTCTGTGCCATTTTCTTTTTGGATACCTCCGGTGTAAGGGGGGGAAAGCCTTTGGTATATGTATGTATATATATATGTATTTATTTTGCAGAATAAAACACTGGTAAATAAGAAACGTAGTCCGGAAGTTTTCGTCTATTTAAGACATCATCAAGGGAATACAGAAAAGGAGATACAGACAGAATATATACTACAGAAGTAAAAATATTTTAAGGAACACGGAGAGACAGACTATCGAAATCAAATACAGAATGAGTCATTTCTTGATATCTGTTGACTAACTCATGATGAGGAGATATGACGACCAAGGCTTACATTCTGACTCCAGTCGGTTGTTCCTATTCCAGCCATGATCCGGAGAAAGAGCAATGATACCATTTCTTCGCTGAAATTGGAAGCGGAAGGAGATTTGGTAAGACCAAGGCATCTACTTGGGTCTGGAGCTCGAGTCCTCATCTTCCCATTTTCTGGGTTCTAAATTGGGTAAATGAAAGGGAGGAGAGTTTATAAGGTCCTGAGGTTGCAGTTTAGACGGGCAATTTAGTGACTGAGGCGAACTCCGTCATCGTCGTTATTGTCATCATCGTGGTCGTCGTCGTCGTCGGCATTTTCGTCTTTGTTTTGCTTTTTGTCTGGTAACCTAATTTTCTTCTTTTTAATCCGCATTTTTATTCGTCTGTGCTGCTTTTATCTTCACCTGCGTCTTCATCTTTTTCGTCAACGTCTTCATCATTTCTTCGTTTTCTTTGTATTATTCATACTTTTTCCTTTTCATTTAAGAAAGAGGTAGAAGTAGAGAGATAGAGAGAGAGAGATAGATAGAGAGAGAGATAGAGAGAGAGACAGAGAGACAGACAGAGTGAAAGAGAGAAAAAAAAGAGAGAAAGAAAAAGAGAGTAGAGAAAAGAGAGAAAGAGAGGAGAGAAAAAGATAAAGAGAGAAAGAGAGAGAAAAAGCGAAAGAGAAAAAGAGATAGAGAATGAGAGAGAGAAAAAGAGAAAGAGAGAAGGATAGAGAAAGAGAGAGGGGGAGAGAGAGGGGGAGGGAGAGGGAGGGAGAGGGAGGGAGGGAGAGGGAGGGAGAGGGAGGGAGGGAGATGGAGGGAGAGGGAGAGGGAGGGAGAGGGAGAGGGAGGGAGGGATAGGGAGGAAGAGGGAGGGATAGGGAGGGAGAAGGGGGAAAGGGAGGGAGGGGGAGGGAAGGAGGAAGGGGGAGGGGGAGAGGAAGGGGATGGAGAGGGAGAATGTGAGGAGGAGAGAGAGCGTGGGAGCAAGAGGGTGAGGGAGTGAGAGGGAGGGAGAGGTGTGGGTGTAAGAAGCGAATGCCGAGTTCAAGATTATGAGCTCAGCAGAGGAATTGCCAACCTTCTCCATGTCAAGCCTTTGTCCTAAGCTGATTAAAATCTAATAATAACTATAATTATATGCGTTGTCTCGAATTTCGCCGACTGGAATGAGCAGCACTATAGCAATAATATTGCTTGTCCACCTGTCCAGAGGCGAAGAAAGTTGAATGTAGGATGTTACATGTAACATGTTGATGATGTAACGTAATACATGTTGCATAGAATATGTTGAATGCAACATGTTGCATGCTTCTTCTGGCATGCTGCGCGTTGTATGTTGCAAGTAATATATTGTATTGATAATTAATATAGCTTATGACATGTAGAATGTTATATTTACTTATGTTGTATGCTTTATGTAACAGATTTTAGTGCATGTGATATGTTGTATATTTCATGATAAAATCTGCATGTGACATGTTGCATGTAACGTGTTGCATGATGTATGTTATGTTAAACGTTTTACCAATTCTATTGGGAGCCTGGCGATACTCAAGCAAAAAGATTGGTTGATTTCAGGGAGTTGGAAAAGGAACAAGAGTATTTGATGGAAATAATGACAATATATAAATAATACCCTCTTTCTCTGCCTAATATATATATCACATATTCTAGCCTATACAGGTTACACGTCAGTTACCTAGCCGACGCCGTGCACTTTTGATAGTAATAATGAATATAATAATTGTTGTCTTGAGCTTCTCTGACATAAAACCCGCTTCCCCACAGCAGCCGGCAATGGTCCTCGGCCACTTCCATAGATTTCCCCATAAACTAAGGTTAGCGTGTTTCTCTATCATCATCTGTAGGAGACAGAAGAAAACAGTAACCTACTTCCAGTTCTCTTTATGTGAAAAGTCTAGTAGAGATATCTGGTTCGGTCCGGGGATCGAATGACAGCCCCTCGGGAGATCTATGTCCAGATAAAGACATGGGTCTTGAGAGGCGGGGAGATAATCCTCTCCGATGTAGGAGTATAGTCTCGTAGGCCCACCATAACCAGGAAGCTATCTTTAGTCCACATTACTGTATCATATTAATCTAATTCTAAACAGACGATGTAAAGATGTTATCAATAAGGTTAATGATAGTGGCTGCCGGGGTAATTTTTTTTTTTTTTTTTTGAGAAACGTGTGAGTTCGCCACGATAAAATTTTACGAGTAAAACCGTGATACCCTACAGGTATTTTTACTTAAGATCCTGGGGGGGGAATCGAGCCAAAACTAAGATCAAGATCAAGATGAGAATGAGGATCAAGGTCGACATCGAGATACAGATCGACATCAGGATCAAATTGAAGATCGGGGCCTGGATCAGAACGATAGTAAGAGAAAGAAAGAAAACAGAAACGGAAGTGAGAGCTAAAGTGAA
>NC_134778.1:18412944-18435444 GCF_046742065.1 Oratosquilla oratoria | reverse complement strand
TCTTCTCTCCCCCTTCTCTCTTCCTTCTCTCCCTTATCTTCCTCCCTACTCCCTCTTCCTTATATCTCCCACTTACTTCTCCCTTTCTCTCTTCCCCTCTCTCTCCCCTTCTCTTTCCCCCTTTCTTCCCCTCTTCTCTCCACCTTCTCTCCCCTCTTCTCTCCCCCTTCCCTCTCCCCTTTCTATCTCACCCTTTTCTCTCCCCCTTCTCACTCCCCCTTCTCTCTTCCTCTTCTCTCTCCCATTTCTCTCTACCCTTCTCTCGCCTTCTCTCTCACCTTTTTCTTTCTCTCCTTTTTCTCTTTCTCTTCTCTCTCCCTCTTGAACCCTTCTCTCTCACCCTTCTCTCTCCTCTTCTCTCTCCCTTTCTCTCTCTCTTTTCTCTTTCCGTTTTCTCCCCTTATCTCACCCCTTCCTCCGCCCTTTCTCTCTCCCTCCTTCTCTCACCCCTTCTCTCTTTCCCTTCTCTCTCCCCTTCTCTCTCCCCCTTGTCCTTATCTTTCTCTCTTTCCTTCTTTCTTCCTCCTCTCTTTCCCTTCTCTCTCCATCTTCACTCTTCCTCTTCTCTCTCCCCTTCTCTCTCGTCCTCTCTCCCCTTCTCTCTCCCCTTCTTTCACCATTCTCTCTCTTCCTTCTCTCTTTTCCTTTTCTCTCCCCCTTCTCTCTCCCCTTCTTTCTCTTGACCTTTCCTCTCCCCTTCTCTCTTCCTTCTCTCTTTTCCTTCTCTCTCCCCCTTCTCTCTCCCCTTCTTTCTCTCGCCCTTTACTCTTCCCTTCTTTCTTCCCTTCTCTCTCTCGCCTTCTCTCTCCCACTCCTCTCTCCCCCTTCTCCCTCCCACTTCTCTCTCCCCCTTCTCTCTCCCCCTAATCTCTCCCCTTCTTTCTCTCCCCCTTTAATCTCCCCTTCTTTCTCCCCTTCTCTCTCTCCCCTTCTCTCTTCCCTTCTCTCTCCCCCTTATCTCTCCCCCTTCTCCCTCCCCCTTCTCCCTCCCTTTCTCTCTCCCCTTCTCTCTCCCCCTTCTCTCTCCCCATCTCTCCCCCTTCTCTCTCCCCTTCTCTCCCTTTCTCTCTCTCCCTTCTGTCACCCTTTTGTCCCCCTATTTTTCTGCCCTTTTTTCCCCTTCTCTCTCCCCTTTTTCTCTCCCCTTTCACTCACCAATTTCTCCCTCCACCCTCTATCTCTTCCCTTCTCTCTCCCCTTCTGTCCCCTTTTCTCTCCCCATTCTCTCTCCCCATTTTGTCCCCCTTCTCTCTCCCCTTCTGTCCCCTTCTCTCCCCTTCTCTCCCCTTCTCTCCCCTTCTCTCCCCTTCTCTCTCTCCTTCTCTCTCCCCTTCTCTTTCCCCTTCTCTCTCCCCTTCTCTCTCCCTCTTCTCTCTCCTCCTCTCTCCCCTTTTTCTCTCCCTCTTCTCTATCCCCATTTTGTCTCCCCTTCTCTCTCCCCTTCTGTCCCCTTCAGTCCTTCTTTCTCCCTCTTCTCTCTCCCCCGTCTCTCTCCCCTTCTCTCTCCCCTTTCTCTCACCCCTTTCTCTCACCCCTTTCTCTCACCCCTTTCTCTCACTCCTTTCTCTCTCCCCGTTCTCTTTCCCCCTTCTCTCTCTGCCTTCTCTCCCCCCTTCTTTCCCCCTTCTCTCTCCCCCTTCTCTTTCCCCCTTCTCTTTCCCCCTTCTCTTTCCTCCTTCTCTGTCCCCTTACCCTCTCTCCTTCTCTTCTCTCTTCCCTTTCTGCCTCCCCATTCTCTCTCCCACTTTTTTCTCTCCTTCTGTCTCCCTCCTTCTGTCACCCCCCTTGTGTCTCCCCATTTTCTCTCTCCCCATTCTTTCTCCCACTTCTCTCTCCCCTTTCTCTCTCCCCCTTCTCTCTCCCCTTCTCTCTCCCCTTCTCTCTTCCCTTCTCTCTCCCTTTCTCTATTCCCTATTTCTCTACCACGTCTCTCTCTTCCCCGTCTCTCTCTCTCCCGTCTCTCTCTCCCGTCTCTCCCTTCCCTGTCTCTCTCTCTCCCCCATGTCTCTCTCTCCTCTCTCCACTTTTGTCTCACCTTCTCTCTCCCTCTTCTCTCTCTCTCTTCTCTATCCCCCTTCTTTCTCCCCTTCTCTCCCCCTTCTCTCTCTCCCTTCTCTCTCCCTTCTCTCCCCCTTCTCTCCCCCTTCTCTCCCCCTTCTCTCTCCCTACTCTCTCCTCTTGTCTCTCCTCTTTTCTCTCCCTTTTTTCTCTTTCCCTTCTCTATCTCCCTGCTCTCCCCCCCCCATTTCTTTCCCCTTTTCTCTTTCCCTTATCGCTCCCTCTCTCTCTCCCTCTCTCTACCCTTCTCTCTACCCTTCTCTCTACCCTTCTCTCTCTACCCTTCTCTCTTCCCTTCTCTTCCCCCTTCTCTTCTTCTTTACTCTTTCCCTTCTTTCTCCTCAATTTCTCTCCCCTTCTCTCTCCCTCTTCTCTATCCCCCATTTCTTTTACTCTACTCTTCCCTCCTCTCCGTTCCTCTCCCCTCCTCTCCCCTCTCCTCCCCTCTCCTCCCCTTTTCTCCCATCTTCTCCTATCTCCCATCTTCTCCCATTTTCTCCCCTCCTCCCCCATGACTCCCCCCTCTTCTCCCCCTCTCCTCTCCTCTCCACTCCTCTCCTCTCCATTCTTCTCCTCTCCTCTCCTTTACTTCCCTCTCCCCTCCTTTGCTCTCCCCCTCTCCCCTCCTCTCATTTATTCTCCTCTCTTCTTCCCTATTCCTCCTTTCTCTCCTCTCGCCTCCTCTCACTTCCTCTCCATTACTCTTCTCTGCTCTCTCCTCCTCTCTCCTACTCTCTCCTACTCTCTCCTACTCTCCCCTACTGCCTCTTACTCTCCTCTCTTCTCCCCTCCTTTCCCCTTATCTTCCCCATACTCTCCCCTCCTCTCCCCTCCTCTCCCCTTTTCTCGCCTCCTCTCCCCTCCTCTCCCCTCCTCTCCCCTCCTCTCCCCTCCTCTCCCCTCCTCCCCCTCCTCTCCCCTCCTCTCCCCTCTTCTCCCTTCCTCTCACTTCCTCTCCATTACTCTTCTCTGCTCTCTCTTCCTCTCCCCCATTCTCTTCTACTCTCCCCTACTCTACCATAGTGTAACTTACTCTCCTCTCTTCTCCCCTCCTTTCCACTCCTTTCCCCTCCTCTCCCCTCCTCTCCCCATCCTCTTCCCTCCTCTCCCCATCCTCTCCCCATCCTCTCCCCATCCTCTCCCCATCCTCTCCCCTCCTCTCCCCTCCTTTCCCCTCCTCTCCCCTCCTCTCCCCTCCTCTCCCCATCGTCTCCCCTCCTCTCCCCTCCTCTCCCCTCCTCTCCCCTCCTCTCCTCTCCTCTCCTCTCCCCTCCTCTCCTCTCCTCTCCTCTCTTCTCCTCTCTCCTTCTCTCCCCTCCTCCCCTCTCCTCTCCTCTCCCTTCCTCTCCCCTCCTCTCCCCTCCTCTCCCTCCTCTCCCCTCTTCTCCCCTATTCTCCCCTCCTCTCCCCTCCTCCCCCTCCTCTCCCCTCCTCCCCCTCCTCTCCCCTCCTCTCCCCTCTTCTCCCCTCCTCTCCCCATCCTCTCCCATCCTCTCCCCTCCTCTCCCCTCCTCTCCCCATCTCTCCCCATCCTCTCCCATCCTCTCCCCATCCTCTCCCATCCTCTCCCCTCCTCTCCCCTCCTCTCCCCTCCTCTCCTCTCCTCCCCTCTCCTCTCCCCTCCTCTCCCCTCCTCTCCCCTCCTCTCCCCCCTCTCCTCTCCTCTCCGTTTCTCTCCGCTCCTCCATTTTCCTCTCTTCTCCTCTCCTCTCTTCACTCCTCCTCACCTCTTCCCTCCCTTACTCTCCCCTACTCTCCCCTCCTCTCCCCGTCCTCATCCCTCCTCTCCTCTCCCCTACTCTCCCCTACTCTCCCCTACTCTCCCCTCCTCTCCCCTCCTCTCCCCTCCTCTCCCCTCCTTTCCCCTCCTCTCCCCTCCTCTCCCCCTCCTCTCCCCCCTCTCCCCTCCTCTCCGCTCCTCCATTTTCCTCTCTTCTCCTCTCCCCTCTTCACTCCTCCTCACCCCTCCCCTCCCCTACTCTCCCCTACTCTCCCCTACTCTCGCCTTCTCTTACCTCCCGTCCTCTCCTCTCCCTTCCTCTACCCTCCTCTTCATTCCACCCCTTCCTTCCTTCTCTTTTCCTCTCTCCTTCTCTCTTCTCCTCTCTCCTTCTCTCTTCTCCTTTCCCTTTCTCTCCGTTTTTTCCTCTGTATCACCTTGTCTCACCTTCTCCCACCATGCCACATCCTGTTTCACCCTTGTTTCTCCTTGTTTCTTCCTGTTTCCCTCTGTTTTACTATGTCTCATCCTGTGTCGCCTTCCAATGCTACGCGTACGCTAATGACACTGGAAGCAGCACTCAAAACAAATGATCTAAAAGCAGTCAAACCTCATGTGAATCCATGACTATCACCACATCAACATAACCGACGCGTTCAAGAAGCTCTAACGTGCCTAAGTGCAGATCCTTCCAGCCTCGTAACTCGTGACAGGAAATGTCTCTTTTGTTTGCCAACGTAAAACTCTCTTACGACACCATATACTGGTAAATTGCCCAGCAACATCTATCAATAGTATCATGAACCTCCTCAAACAGCGACGAAACATAATCATCTCTATAATTTTTTGTGCACAACTTCCTGCTGGAAAGAGGATTATTAACGAAACTGTTAACGCATTTGATCAACTAAACTAATTTGTAAATCATAATATACGATAACGCTCAGCGGCAAAGCAATATTGGTCATATGAGTGGAAGCTGTGGTAAAATATAGTTCATAATAACAACTCTCTCTCTCTCTCTCTCTCTCTCTCTCTCTCTCTCTCTCTCTCTCTCTCTCTCTCTCTCTCTCTCTCTCTCTCTCTCTCTCTCTCTCTCTCTCTCTCACACCATTTCTAATTCTCTACCATCTTTTCTTACCCTCACTTACAATCACGCCATGTTCTGCCCTCTCTCAGCCTCTTTTATCTTCTCTCTCTCTCTCTCTCTCTCTCTCTCTCTCTCTCTCTCTCTCTCTCTCTCTCTCTCTCCACTCTCTCTCTCTCTCTCTCTCTCACTCTCTCTCTCTCGCTCTCTCTCTCTCTCTCTCTCTCTCTCTCCTCTCTCTCTCTCTCCTCTCTCTCTCTCTCTCTCTCTCTCTCTCTCTCTCTCTCTCTCTCTCTCTCTCTCTCTCTCTCTCGCTCTCTCTCTCTCTCTCTCATCTTCTCTCATTCTTTCTCACCCTCTCTAAATTTCCACAATCCATTCTCACCCTCTCTGACCATCACTTACCCTCGCTCACTTTAATTCATTTTCTCCCCTCTTCTCCCTTGCTCTCCTTTCTAGTCCCATCATCTCAATCTCTTCATTTCTCTCTTCTAACCAACCTTTTCTCTCCTCTTTCCTATCATCCTCTCGCATCTTCAACTTTCTATATTTTAATTTCTTTTTCCTTGCCTCCCTTCCACTCCTCTGTCCTTCCTACCTCTCCTCTCCTCTCCTCTCCTCTCCTCTCCCCTCTTCTCCTCTCCCCTCCTCTCTCCTCTCCTCTCCTCTCCTCTCCTCTCCTCTCCTCTCCTCTCCTCTCTCCTCTCCTCTCCTCTCCTCTCCTCTCCTCTCCTCTCCTCTCCTCTCCTCTCCTCTCCTCTCCTCTCCTCTCCTCTCCTCTCCTCTCCTCTCCTCTCCTCTCCTCTCCTCTCCTCTCTACTTCGCTCTTCTCCCTTCCTCTTTAATCCCCTCCGCTTCCACTCCTGGATTTACCTTCCTCTCACCTCCACCTCCTTATTCCACCTCCTCCACCTCCTTATTCCACCTCCTCCATCTCCTTATTCCACCTCCTTATTCCACCTCCTTATTCCACCTCCTCCACTTCCTTATTCCACCTCCCACACCTCATTATTCCACCTCCTCCACCTCCTTATTCCACCTCCTCCACCTCCTTATTCCACCTCCTCCACCTCCTTATTCCACCTCCCCGCTCTTGACACGCCTCGTCTTGCCTTATCTTTCATTTCTCTCTTATCGTCTGTCTTTCCATCTCCTTTTCTTACTTTTCATTCCCTGTACTCAAGATTCCTTCCCTCGCTCTTCGTCTCTATACATTTTCCCTCCCTAACTCTCATTCCCCTCCCCCTTCCTCTTCCCTTTGCCCTTTTCCTTCCCCTTGTTCTTCTTGTTCTCTTTCCCCTTTTCCTTTTCCTTCTCTTTCTTCTCCTCCTCCTCGTCCTTCTCCTCTTCCTCCTTCTCCTATTTCGCCTTCTCATCCTTCTCATTCTCCTCCTTTTCTTACTTACCCTTGTCCTTCACCATATTCATCTTCACTATCACCATATTCTCCCTCTCCTTCTCCTTCTCCCTCTCCTTCTCCCTCTCCTTCTCCCTCTCCTTCTCCTTCTCCCTCTCCTTCTCCCTCTCCTTCTCCCTCTCCTTCTCCCTCTCCCTCTCCCTCTCCTTCTCCCTCTCCTTCTCCCTTCCCTTTTCCCTCTCCCTTTCCCTCTTCCTCATCTTCTCCCCCTCCCCTCCCTTTCCCCCTCTCCCTCCCTCTCCCTCCCTATCCTATTCCCTCTCCTCCTCACTCTCCCCCTCCCTCTCCCTCTCCTTCTCCCCCTCCCTCTCCCTCTCCTTCTCCCCCTCCCCTCCCTTCCCCCCTCCCTCCTTCTCCCACTCCCTCTCCCCCTCCCTCTCTCTTCTTCTCCCAATCTCTCTCCTTTTCGCTCTTTTCCTCCCTCTCCCTCTCCCTCTTTCCCCCCTTTCCCCCTTCCCCTCCCTCTCTCACTCCCTCTTCCCCTCCCTCTTCCCCTCCCTCTCCTCCTCCCTCTCCCCTTCCTTCTCTCTCCTCCCCCTCCTTCTCTTTCCCTCCTCCTCCCTCTCCCCCCCCTCCTTCTCCATCTCCCCTCCCCCTCCTTCTCCACCTCCCCCTCCCCTCCTTCTCCCCCTCTCTCTCCCCTCATGACCCTCCCTCTTCCCCTCCTTCTCCCTCTCCCTCTTCCCCTCCTTCTCTCCCTTCCTCTCCCCCTCCCTCTCCCCTCCTTCTCCCCTCCCTCTCCCCTCCTGCCCCTCCCTCTTCCCCTTCTTCTCCCCCTCCCTCTTCCCCTCCTTCTCTCCCTTCTTCTCCCCTCCCTCTCTCCCTTCCTCTCCCCCTCCCCCTACCATTCCCCTCCCACTCCCACCCCTCTCCCTATCATCCCTTTCCCCATCCCTCTCCCCCTCCCTCTCCCCTCGCTCTCCCCATCCCTCTCCTTCTCCCTCTTCCCCTTCCTCTCCTTCTCCCTCCACCTCTACCTCTCCCTCTCCCCTCCCTCTCCCCCTCCCTCTCCCCCTCCCTCTCCTTCTCCCTCTACCTCTCCCTCTACCTCTCCCTCTCCCATCTCTCTCCCCCTCCCCTCTCCCCCTCCCCAAATTTTTGCCTTTAACATCCAATTGTCAGAAAACTATTTGCTCGATTTTTTTTTTAACCGACCCTCATTTTAATATATATCTAACGTATTTCGGATTTAATTGACACTCCGAAGGCCGAACCGGACCAGTAAGTATTCATATGACAGCGTCATGGTGGTGTTGAAGCGCAATTGCCTTTCGTCGGTTTCAGTTAGATAGAGCATCGTACGATGGCGTCACGAAGGTAATGAATGCTGATTGGCCGAGGTGATCTCGTACGATGCTGTAGAGCAACGCTGGGAAAGAGGGATGGAAAAACTTGAAGTGGCAGTTTTATTTTTTCCCATACTTGTAATCTACTTTTCAGGAAGAGCCATGTATGTGCGTGTGTATAAAGTTTTTACCATTCCAATCTAATTTATTGACCATTTCCTCAATATAACTTTGCAAATAGCTTCAAAATGCTTCTAAAATTGTTCACATTTCAAATCCACCAGCTGATTCGGGTCGTTTCACTCGCTTCCCACTCATATATAGTTCACCCCCCCAAAATTATTTTCTGGATCCGCCACTGCCTCTCCCTTCCTAACCTCTCCCCTTATCCTTCCCCTCCTTCTTCTTTTCCTTTCTTCCTTCCCCTTTTCTTTTTCGCTCTTCTCATTCTTGTTTTTATTTTCCTTCCTCTCTTTTTAATTTTCTTTTTTCTTGTCTTCCTTCATCTTCGTCTTAACCTTCCCAATAAATTTCCCCTTTCCCTTTCCTTCTCCCTTTCCCTTTTCCTTTCCTTCTCCCTTTCCTTTTACTCCTCTCTTTCCCTTCCCCTTTCCCTTCCCCTTCTTTTCTTTCCTCTTCATCTTTTCCTTCCCATTCTCCATTCCAATTTTTCCCTCTCCCTCTCTCCTTTCCATTCCCCTCCTCTTCCTTCTCCCCTTCCCTCTCCCCTTCCCTCTCTCCTTTCCTCTCCCCTTCCCTCTCCCCTTCCCTCTCCCCTTCCCTCTCCCCTTCCCTCTCCCCTTCCCTCTCCCCTTCCCTCTCCCCTTCCCTCTCCCCTTCCCTCTCCCCTTCCCTCTCCCCTTCCCTCTCCCCTTCCTTCTCCCCTTCCCTCTCCCCTCCCCTCTCTCTCCTTCCCTCTCCCCTTCCCTCTCCCCTTCCCTCTCCCCTTCCCTCTCCCCTTCCCTCTCCCCTTCCCTCTCCCCTTCCCTCTCCCCTTCCCTTTCCCCTTCCCTCTCCCCTTATCTTTCTCTTTCCTCTTTTTTCTCTCCCCTTTTCTCTCACCTTCCTCTTCCACCTTCTCCATTCCTTTTCCCCTCTCCTTTCCGCTCTCCTTTCCTCTTTCCTTTCTCTCCCCTTCCCTCTATCTTTCCCTCTCCCCTTCCCTCTCCCTTTCCCCTCCCCCTTTCACTTTCCCACCTTCCGTTTCTTTCGTTCCTAAATCTTTCCCCTCTCTTTCATCCAGTCCACACTCCCCCCCCCCCACCCACGCAACCCCGACCGTCCTCTGCAACGCGCGGCCCTTCCTGGTCATCCTCCCATTTTCGCCTTATTTCTTACTTGATCCAAAGATGACCAAAGCTGAAAGTGACAGCCAAGGCAGTCAGACTAGGAGGCCTCTAGGCGGACGTCATCCTAGAAGGAAAAGGAACGAAGTGACGTCGTCTGAGAGCACTCTGAAGAGAGAGGAATAAATAAAGAGAAATGTTATGGTCAGGCGAGGCAGGATCAAAGAGAAACGGATGAGGCAGAGACAGACACAGAGACAGACGCAGACAGACAGAGACACAGACAGGCACAGACGCAGACACAGACGCAGACACAGACAGACACAGTTAGAGACAGACATAGACACAGAGACAGAGACAGAGACAGAGACACAGACACAGACAGAGACACAGACAGAGACACAGACAGAGACAGACAGAGACAGACAGAGACAGACAGAGACAGACAGAGACAGACAGAGACAGACAGAGACAGACAGAGACAGACAGACAGAGACAGAGACAGACAGACACAGACAGACACAGACAGACACAGACAGACACAGACAGACACAGACAGACACAGACAGACACAGACAGACACAGACAGACACAGACACAGACACAGAGACAGATACAGATAGAGACAGACACAGACACAGACACAGACACAGACAAACATAGACAGACAGACACAGACAGACAGGCACAGACAGACACAGACACAGACAGACACAGACAGACACAGACAGACAGACACAGACAGACACAGACAGACACAGACAGACACAGACAGACACAGACAGACACAGACAGACACAGACAGACACAGACAGACAGACAGACAGACAGACAGACACAGACAGACAGACACAGACAGACAGACACAGACAGACAGACACAGACAGACACAGACAGACAGACACAGACAGACAGACACAGACAGACAGACACAGACAGACAGACACAGACAGACAGACACAGACAGACAGACACAGACAGACACAGACAGACAGACACAGACAGACACATACAGACAGACACATACAGACAGACACAGACAGACAGACACAGACAGACAGACAGACACAGACAGACAGACAGACACAGACAGACAGACACAGACAGACACAGACAGACACAGACAGACACAGACAGGCAGACACAGACAGGCAGACACAGACAGGCAGACACAGACAGGCAGACACAGACAGGCAGACACAGACAGGCAGACACAGACAGGCAGACACAGACAGGCAGACACAGACAGGCAGACACAGACAGGCAGACACAGACAGGCAGACATAGACAGGCAGACAGGCAAAGACAGACACAGACAGACACAGACAGACAGACACAGACAGACAGACACAGACAGACAGACACATACAGACAGACACAGACAGACAGACACAGACAGACAGACACAGACAGACAGACACAGACAGACAGACACAGACAGACAGACACAGACAGACAGACACAGACAGATACAGATAGACACACAGACAGACACAGACACAGACAGACAGACAGACAGACACAGACAGACAGACAGACACAGACAGACACAGACAGAGACACAGACAGACAGACACAGACAGACAGACAGACAGACACAGACAGACAGACACAGACAGACAGACAGACACAGACAGACAGACACAGACAGACAGACAGACATAGACAGACACAGACAGACACAGACACAGACAGACACAGACAGGCAGACACAGACAGACAGACACAGATAGACAGACAGACACAGACAGACAGACACAGACAGACAGATACAGACAGACAGACACCGACAGATACAGATAGACAGACACAGACACAGAAAGACACAGACAGACACAGACAGACACAGACACAGAGAGACACAGACACAGACACAGACAGACACAGACACAGACACAGGCACAGACAGACAGACAGACACAGACAGATACAGACAGACACAGACACAGACACAGACACAGACAGACAGAGAGACAGACAGACAGACAGATACAGACAGACAGACAGACACAGACAGACACAAACAAAGACACAGACAGGCAGACACAGACAGAAACAGACACAGACAGACACAGACAGGCAGACACAGACAGACACAGACAGGCAGACACAGACAGACACAGACAGGCAGACACAGAGAGACACAGACAGAGAGACACAGACAGAGAGACACAGACAGACACAGACAGATAGACACAGACAGACAGACACAGACAGAGACACAGACAGATACACAGACAGACAGACACATACAGACACAGACAGACACAGACAGACACAGACAGACACAGACAGACACAGACAGACAGACAGACACAGACAGACAGACACAGACAGATAGACACAGACAGACACACAGACAGACACACAGACAGACAGACACACACAGACAGACAGACACAGACAGACAGACACAGACAGACAGACAGACACAGACAGACAGACACAGACAGACAGACACAGACAGACAGACACAGACAGACAGACACAGACAGACAGACACAGACAGACAGACACAGACAGACAGACACAGACAGACAGACACAGACAGACAGACACAGACAGACAGACACAGACAGACACATACAGACAGACACAGACAGACAGACACAGACAGACAGACACAGACAGACAGACAGACAGACACAGACAGACAGACACAGACAGACAGACACAGACAGACACAGACAGACAGACAGACACAGACAGACACAGACAGACACAGACAGACACAGACAGACACAGACAGACACAGACAGACAGACACAGACAGACAGACACAGACAGACACAGACAGACAGACACAGACAGACACAGACAGGCAGACACAGACAGGCAGACACAGACAGACAGACACAGACAGACAGACACAGACAGACAGACACAGACAGACAGACAGACACAGACAGACACAGACAGACACAGACAGACACAGACAGACAGACACAGACAGACAGACACAGACAGACAGACACAGACAGACAGACACAGACAGACAGACAGATACACACAGACACAGACAGATACAGATACACACAGACAGAGACAGACAGATACAGATACACACAGGCAGACACAGACAGACAGACAGACACAGACAGACAGACACAGACAGACAGACAGACACAGACAGACAGACACAGACAGACAGACAGACAGACACAGACAGACAGACAGACAGACAGACACAGACAGACAGACACAGACAGACAGACACAGACAGACAGACACAGACAGACAGACACAGACAGACAGACACAGACAGACAGACAGACATAGACAGACACAGACAGACACAGACACAGACAGACACAGACAGGCAGACACAGACAGACAGACACAGATAGACAGACACAGACAGACAGACAGACAGACACAGACAGACAGACACAGACAGACAGACACAGACAGACAGACACAGACAGACAGACACAGACAGACAGACACAGACAGACAGACACAGACAGACAGACACAGACAGACAGACACAGACAGATACAGATAGACAGACACAGACACAGAAAGACACAGACAGACACAGACAGACACAGACACAGAGAGACACAGACACAGACGCAGACAGACACAGGTAGATACAGACACAGAGACGGACACAGACAGATACAGACAGACACAGACACAGACGCAGACACAGACAAGAGATACAGACAGACAGACAGACACAGACAGACAGACAGACACAGACAGACACAAACAAAGACACAGACAGGCAGACACAGACAGAAACAGACAGGTAGAAAGGCAGACAGACACAGGCAAACACAGGCAGACACAGGTAGACACAGACAGGCAGAAAGGCAGACAGACACAGACAGGTAGAAAGGCAGACAGACACAGATGAGCACAGGCAGACACAGACAGAAACAGACAGACAGAGAGACACAGACAGACACAGACAGATAGACACAGACAGACAGACACAGACAGAGACACAGACAGATACACAGACAGACAGACACATACAGACACAGACAGACACAGACAGACACAGACAGACACAGACAGACACAGACAGACACAGACAGACACAGACAGACAGACAGACACAGACAGACACAGACAGATAGACACAGACAGACACACAGACAGACACACAGACAGACAGACAGACACAGACAGACAGACACAGACAGACAGACACAGACAGACAGACACAGACAGACAGACACAGACAGACAGACACAGACAGACAGACACAGACAGACAGACACAGACAGACAGACACAGACAGACAGACACAGACAGACAGACACAGACAGACAGACACAGACAGACAGACACAGACAGACACAGACAGACAGACACAGACAGACAGACACAGACAGACAGACACAGACAGACACAGACAGACACAGACAGACACAGACAGACACAGACAGACAGACAGACAGACACAGACAGACAGATAGACAGACAGACAGACAGACACAGACAAGGAGGAGGAGAGATGGAGGAGCAGGAGTGAGAGAGTGATGGATTCGGGGGGGAGGCGGGAATGTGGCAACCAAGAAAGTAGGCAAACAGGCAGGGAGGATGTCAGGCACGATGTTTAATACCTTTTGCATGACAAGGGAGAGACGTGTCCCTTAAGCCAAAGAAACAAGGGAGAGACGTGTACCTTAAGCCAAAGAAATATTTCCCTTGTGCGAAAAGAATGGCTTGTTGGCACCTTTTATTCCTTTGCCTGGTCAACTGAACTCTCCGTTTTAAGTGTTAGAAAGTCACAAGGACACGGATATAATCTAAACATCGTAGTTCAGGAGTCTATAGGCTAGCAAAATGGAGCACTGAGAGAAAATGGGAAAAAAAAACTGAATCAAAATGTATAGGAATTGAAGTATTCTGGCATAAAGGAAAAGGACATCAAAGAAAGAACGTGGGGAAGAGGGAAATGGGAAAGGAGGAAGGGAGGGAGGGAAGGAGGGAAGGAGGTATAGAGGAAGAAAGATAGGAAGTAAGGGAAAGGAGGAGGAGAGGAAGAATGGAGAGAGAAAAGTAGTGAGGAAAGAATGGGAAAGAGGAGGAAGGAAAGAATTGTACGAGTATGAAAGGAAGGGAGGAAAATGGGAATTATAAGTAAGGAAAGGAGGAAGGAAGAAAAGAATGAAGAGAGGAAGGAGGGAAGTAAGAGAGGAGGGAAGGAAGGAGGGAGAAGGAGAGAAGGGAGAAGGAGGGAAGGAAGGGAGGTAGGAGGGAAGGAAGGGAGGTAGGAGGGAGGGAAGGAAGGAAGGGAGGGTAGAGGGATGGAAGGGAGGGAGGAGGGAGGAGGGAGGGAGGAGGGAGGGAGAAGGGAGGGAAGAAAGAAGACAGGGAGGAGGGAAGGAAGGTAGGGAGAAGGGGAGGGAGGATGGAAAAAAGGAATGAGGAGAGAAGAGAGAGAGGGAGGAGGAAAGGAAGGGAGAAGGGAAGGAAGGGAGGGAGGAAGGGAAGGAAGGGAGGGAGGGAGGGAGGGAGGGAGGGAGGGAGGGAGGGAGGGAGGTTGGGAGGGAGGGAGGGAGGGAGGGAGGGAGGGAGGGAGGGAGGGAGGGAGGGAGGTAGGTAGGTAGGTAGGTAGGTAGGTAGGTAGGTAGGTAGGTAGGTAGGTAGGTAGGTAGGTAGGTAGGTAGGTAGGTAGGTAGGTAGGGAGGGAGGGAGGGAGGGAGGGAGGGAGGAAGGGAGGTGGGAGGCAAGTAAGGGAAGTTGGAGGGAAGGCTGGGAGGTAAGAATGAGAAAACAAGAAAGGAAGGAAGGAAAGAAGGAAGGGGAGACTGTCTGACATGTGAGGGTATCGCGTCATGAGGCATCTATTGCACCTTTGCCCAAACTACTTGGACTGCCAAGACAAGTTAGGACCATCAGTAGTCGTTGGGGATGTATTCCAGAGGTGCGTCGTGGAGACAAAAAAGAATAAAGATGAAACAGGAGGAAAGGGAAGACTCTGGTGGCAAGAAAGGAGGAATGAAATAAAGATATATCAAGGTACATATTGAGAAGAAATACGCAATAGACCAAGCCAGTCGGTACAAGTAAAAAGAGAAGATCGTTTGTCGATGTAATGAAAGTTTAATGTAACGCATTTACGCAATAATAGTTCAGATCAAGACTATGAACTTACCAAAAGACAAAGAAATAGAAGATAAAAACGGGATAATAACGCAGTTTAATGCCGCGTCCACACGGTCGAGCTGTGCCTGGCATACTTTGCCCTTACCGGGCAAAGTCCGCAGAATCTGCCCGCGAAGTGTCCACACCGCTGACGATGGTGGTTGGAGGTTAGTTGGCCGCAAGCAGAGGTTGGGAGTGAGTGGTTCAGTGCGGTACGATAACCATGGTTCCCGCCATACTTGGAAAGAAGGTAGCACTTTACAGCATTATAATTGCTGCCTGCATTAAAAAGAAAAACAAGAAATCACAGAGACATGTCTGGTGCCGAGAGTGGTTACAAAGACGTGATTTAATGGGAAGCTCAGTGACAATCCTACGTGAATTGCAGGATAAAAATGAACAATTGTTTTGCAATTACATGAGAATGAACATAAGCAGCTTATCTGTTCTCCTTTCGAAAGTGGAGCCATATATACAAAGGAAAGAGAGGCAAATATGAGGAAAAGCAAAGCACCAATACCACGTCTTGTCGAGGCCAATACACACTAGTACTAGGTGCGGAAATGGTGGTAAGGTAACTTCGGTCTGTACTGAGCGGGTTTGCTAACTTTGGCAGCGATGTCAGCCCTCCATCCACTGCCCGCAAATGGCCCCGGGAACGTACAGTTTGATGGTTTGCCCAGTGAAATTGCCCGTTGTCGAGCAAAGCCCTCGTGCCCGGCGGACAGTGCTTGACCGTGTGGACGTGGCATTAGACATAAAGCGAACTGAATTAACTCTGCAGAAATTGGGACTGATCTTGTCCAGAAGTACAATGAAGAGAAAGGTTTGTCATTCCCTTGTTTCATGTGACACTTCAGAATCAGAATAGCAGTGTAGCTTTGTGTTTATTCAATTTCGTGTAATTTATATGACAATATATATCAATTATATTTGGACACTACAATAATTAGGAGACCTGGAATCACTTGTGCACGCACGCAAATGCACTCGGGAACAAACTTCGGAACTGAACTAGGAAACCCTGCTCACTTTATTGGCTATCATGGATGTAGAAGGCTTGGAATCCTATCACACATATATCTTTGTTATAGCACAGGTATGATAAATTGAAAAGTAAGAGAGAGGAAACTACGCGCGTTTGTTCTCTCTATACTGTATACTACAGTTATATATAATGAGGTACACACACACACACACACACGCGCGCGCGCGCGCGCGCACGTACGCACGAGCACGTACAGGCACATATACACACACACACGGGCGCTCGCGCTCTCGCATGCATGTATACATACATGTACGCACGTATGAAGGAATGCACACACGCTAATTTGTCGGTTTATTTGTCTACATATTCATCTATTTATTCATTCACTGATTCATTCATTCATTATTTCATCTCATTTACTTTAACTTGTCTGCCAACGCTATGACGTTAAACTCTAACTTGACCTCAAATTATCTTTCGCTGTGGCTCGGGAGATCGTGACCTTGCCTCGTAAATGAAGAAGCTTGCGTTTGATCCCCATTGGATCCCCTTCAGGACCACTTGCCCTTGCTCTCCCAGCAAGCAGGGCAAAGGTGACTGCTCTGCCAAGCACCTAAATCACCCTTTGAAAAATTACACATGGATTCAGCAATGTATCTTACGAAGACAGGCTTAGGGATCTTAACTTGGACTCTTTGGAAAGACGTAAATTGCTGGCTGATCTAACAGAGGTATTCAAATGGGTCAAGAGCTTCAACAGAGCTGATGCAGACAAGGTCATCATATTAAGACAGCAGGGCAGGACTTCTAGTTATGTATTTTGATAGGACAAATTTAGATTTAAAAAGGAATTAGGCAAGAACTTGTTTAGCAATAAAGAGGTTAAGAAATGGAATGGACGTAAGTCATAAACGCTGAAACTATCGGATGTTTTCAGGAAATGTTAGATAACTTAATGAATGGAGATGATAGGAGGTAGTGAACATGGGTTAGTGTAAGCCTTATGGTCTCATGCAGTCTTCATCATTGTTCTTGTGTTATTGGGAATCTTCCAGTTCCAAAATAAGTAACTCCTTCCTTACAGGGTAGTTCTTTTCTTTTATATTTTTCTTGACTCTAAGCAATTTCACTCAAACGTGTGTGACCTTTTATGTTCTAATGTTACCTCTCCCATTAAAGCCCAATCTTAATTGGAGAAACAATTCCACCTCCAATCATTGACGAACCAGATTGAGACTGAATGGCAGGGTAACAATATTCTGCATATCAAATATAAATATCTGTGCAGTACTTTCAAGCTCGTATGTCAATAGTTTAGGTGACCGGTGGATAACTCAGAGGGGCAAGGTTAAGGTAAGACTATGGTGTTCTAACATAGATTATTTTCATATTCAGTTAACACTACACACACACACTTATTTTGTGTCTACCCGGACCACTTGTTACCACTAGGGTCCACCTAAAATACTTAACCTATGGATTATAGAGCAGCGGATAAAATGTGTTCACTCTAAACGGGTTTAGAACCAAAAGAGAGAGAGAGAGGATAAGAAGTAGTGTACTTCGTGACTGTGGTCACCATGGGGGGCCGCAGTTGCCAACTCGCAAACCTTTATCATTTATTTTATTACAGGCAGGGTGAGTGGAATAACATACTACACATACAGATATCATTAACATAATAAGGTACAATATACAATATGAACAATATCCTAGCTAGCTAAAATAAAAGGATAACAAAGGAATAATACACACGGAACATAGAAAATTGTATTTCATACGATTTGTAATTCAGGAAGACGAAAATTAGGGCGTGGCTACAACTACCCGAAAAAGGTGGTAGCATGGAAAGTACATCTATTACAAAGGAATACATCAACTTGCGGCCATGTAACACTAAACAATAGTTTGCGTTCGTGCCTATCAATTTTATTCATATCAGCAATATAAAGGGCTTCAAACAGGTTATTTTAACCTCCTGAAAAGTAATTAATTCACTTATTCATTTATCTATTTACCTACTTATCAATTTATCTTATTGTCTTAACCTTATCTTAACCTTATCTTTATTCTATGTTCTCTTCTATTCTATTTTACTTTACATCATAAAACTAACATGAATCTTCCTATATCACGCCAGAAAGCTATATGTTGAATAATGTCAAAAGAGTATGATTTTGGTCCAGGCCGTTATAAAAAAAATGTGAATGATAGGGTTATTTATTGCACATAACGACAGACCTTTATATCATGTTTTGGCAGTTAAATCTTGTTTACATTTGCCAATGAATTATTTCATCCAAGCTGATATCTTGGTAAATATCAGGATTTGGACGGTTTTCGTTTTCGCTATTTATCTATTTTTGTCTAAAGATATACAGTATACATGTATGTATTTATGTGTTGTATATGTATATATATATATATATATATATGTATATATATGTATGTAATATATATATATATGTATGTATATATAATATATATATGTATATATATATGTATGTATATATATATATGTATGTATATATATATGTATGTATATATATATGTGTGTATATATATATGTATTATATATAATATATATATAATATATATGTATATATATATATGTAATATAATATATATGTATGTATATATATATGTCTATAATATATATATATATATATATATATATATATATATATATATATATATATATATATATTAGCAAACCTAAAGAAACAAACAAAATAATATTTAATCTAGCTTATCTTAAATTACTTAGTTACACTTACCTTAGCTAAACCTAAACCAAGACTTAATTTGTATATCTTATCCTTCTTAGCGAAACTTAAACTAATCAAACTGTAAGAGGCCGATAGATTGAGGAAGACATTTAGGTAGATCGAGGGGTAGGTGAAACGATATGTAAATTTTACCCAGTTGTTATGATACAATGGCCGACTGCAAGTTGCATAGTTACCGTCTTTATATTGTAAACATTGTAGGCGCAGACGTTACGAAATGTAAACATGAAGTCGTTCTGCTGCGACAAACTGCTTGCGTAAACAATATCGCAGTCTTTCTGATTGGAGAATAAGGTGGAGGAGGAGAAAAATTATTGGTGCATGGAGGTAAAGTCATGCCCTTAAAGGGTGGTACTTATATGAAAAGTAAAAAGATACTGGTTGAAGTGGCTTAGTGGGATGAACAGGGATCCTAGGCGGGAGTCCCTTGGTGTAATTTGAACCAAGTGTATTACTAGGAAGAAAGAAGATATAAAAATCAATATAATTTAATTCCCCTTCATTGTTGAATAATGGAACTTAATTAAAAACTTACAATACGAGAATGGCATGGGGCCTTGAGACGAATGACTTACCTTACTACAATTAAAGAAAGAAAGTGAAGGAAATTGTAAGTGAATTACAATTTCACTTAAGGGAACTGAAGTGTTAGTAGCAGCGAAGCTAACAAAACCTAACCTAACCTAACCTAGTAGACCTAACTTTATAAGCCTAACCTAAGCTAACCTAACCTAACCTAACCTAACCTAACCTAACCTAACCTAACCTTAGAACAACCTAGACTATAATCTATTGTCAAGATGGGTTATGAGTGTGCTCTCCTTAGCTTTCCCCGATTTCGTGTTGATCGGAGTTGGCGAGGACAACGATGACGTGCGTTCGTTATTGATGTATCGGTTTTGCAATTTTCGAAAATTAAATAAGAACACCATTGTTTCCAGCAATTGCAATTTTCATTGGAAAAAAAATCCTGGAAAAAAAAGAAAGAAATCGAGCGACTTAAGGAATATATCAGTTTCGAAAATTAATAAAACTGTTGTCTTTAGTTTTTTTTTTTTTTTTTTTTTTTTACAGTTTGTTAGTGAAATTTCCTCCCTTCTGGAAATAAATGTATATTATAAATCATAAGTCCACACCTTACAAAGATATCTTTGACTTCCGCCAAAAACTTGGTCATGTCGTCTCGTTTCAATGGACACATCTTTCTCCCTCATCTGCTTCCACCACAGTTGATGTCTTTGCCAATATCCTTGTCTCGGCCTTTATCCTTTGCCAGAGGATGCCTTCGTCTTTTCGTCATAGACACTTCCACTTCCTCATGTTGAAAAGCAGAAGGCTCGGAAATTTGCCGTTTTTTAGTTTATTTTATTTTCTCTCTCCCCCTCTCTCTTTGTCTCTATCTTTCTCTCTATCTACCTCTCTCTCTACCTCTCTTTTTCTCTCTCTCCCTCCATCCTTCTCTCTCTCTCTCTCTCTCTCTCTCTCTCTCTCTCTCTCTCTCTCTCTCTCTCTCTCTCTCTCTCTCTCTCTCTCTCTCTCTCTCTCTCTCTCTCTCTCTCTCTCTCTCTACCTCCCTCTCTCTCTCTCTCTCTCTCTCTCTCTCTCTCTCTCTCTCTCTCTCTCTCTCTCTCTCTCTCTCTCTCTCTCTCTACCTCTCTCTACCTCTCTCTCTACCTCTCTCTACCTCTCTCTACCTCTCTCTACCTCTCTCTCTCTCTCTCTCTCTCTCTCTCTCTCTCTCTCTCTCTCTCTCTCTCTCTCTCTCTCTCTCTCTCTCTACCTCTCTCTCTCTCTCTCTCTCTACCTCTCTCTCTCTCTCTCTCTCTCTCTCTCTCTCTCTCTCTCTCTCTCTCTCTCTCTCTCTCTCTCTCTCTCTCTCTCTCTCTCTCTCTCTCTCTCTCTCTCTCTCTCTCTCTCTCTCTCTCTCTCTTTCTTTCTTTCTTTCTTCGTTTTTTTTGTGTTTAATATGTTTCTATTTTCTTTCTTTCGAATTCCCAATGAGTTATCTTTCCTCTTCATGCTTTTTTCACTTGTTGCGTTAGTACGTTTTTTTTTGTTTTTTTTTACATTTGTTTTTAGATGCAAACTTTGTTGTTTAGCTTCCATCACGTTGTATCTATTTTTTCAGTCCTCTGGAAGAGTTTGCATCTCTCATGCATTGCCTAGCTTGCTCTTCTCGAAATTAATTTTTTTTTCTAAGTTTATTTTTTTCTTTTTAGAGATTAGCTTTTACTCAAAAAAAATTCTGAACTCTCGTACCTGTGTTATTACTTGCGCGTTCCTTAACTCTATGCTTCACAACCTTTGTGACTTCTTTTTCGCAATATCGTCCTCAAGGCTGGTTATCATCGACGAAAAATAAGAATAGATAGGGAGAAAAGAAAAATACTTTTGTGAGGTCATTTATCTAGACAGGAGCCGCCTTCAGCAAAAAAAAAAAAAAAAAAAAAAAAAAATATTTTCGACCACGCAATCTCGTTGTTTTTTTCTAATTCTTATATCTTATTTTCACTTTTTCCTCGTCTGCACTTTCTCAATATTTGTGTTCCAATATTCTTTTTTTATTTCTGTACAAGTATTTTTTTTAATCATTCTGTTCTTTATGTCTTTGTCGAAGATGCTCCACAACAATTGGGGGAATACTGCGTGAGGCTATGCGATACCACAACGCCTGACTTGACCCTCCTCGCACTCACATTTTCTGACTCTTAATCAAATTGCCAACCATCAAATGGCCTTTTCCGAGCTTGTCTCTGACGTCAAGTCCCCTGTCCCTGACCTCTCGCCCTTCGCGGCTCAGAAGAAGATGAAAGTTGGCGAGGCTCCTCTCGGCTGAAAGAAATCGTCTGATGTTTGGCAGAATGTTGCGTACAAGTGCAAGGCTGATGGAGTTAATAGAAATGGGTTGTAACATTTCAGCTGATGAGTTCTGCTGAATTAACTCACTTGATGGTCCTCGCCATCTATACATCAGAGGCTTCTTCTTCCTTATAAGGTAGTCATGTTAAAGCCAGGCAACCACTCTCATCTATTCTACCCATCTTAGCTCTTCTCCTGCCCACTGTCCAAATCAGAAACATTTCAACAAACCACAGCACATCCACATCAATACCCCTCACCTGAACACAGGAAGAACAAAGTATGTAAGCTAGGTAAAAAATAAGAAAAATTTATAGATACTTTTCGATTATTTTTGTTACTTGTTTATTCTTATTTTTTTCTATTCTAACTTAAATTCAGTCGCCCGGTAGCAAAGAATAACACATAAGTTTAAGTAAATGATTGAAAGATATTATAGAAATGGTCTTTAGCACGTTCAATCCTTCAAGTAAATAAAGGACTATCGGCAGATAGACACACAAGTCTGATAATGGGTTTAGTGCGTTTCCTGCTGTGAGGTAGGTTTGTATACCCAAGACAGATCTATATTTTGTATAGACTTACATAAAGTATACTACTATGTACTTGAGTATGTACGGTCACTCGCAAAAAATTTAACCCTCGCTACAATTCTCACAACGTCAATATGATTAATTTTCCTAGTACGTGATAAATTTTGTATTTACTACTTAGCTTCCAGTTAGGTAATTTTTTAGAATATATAAAAAAAAATTGCTAGACAAAGACTATGAATTTTGTATCACCAAATCTCTTGGTCGGTTAAAAATTTTGCTCGCGACTTAACAAAATATGAAACTGGACACTTCCTTGGGTACGAAAACCAAGAAGAGATTTTCGAGTGGCAATCCTGATGACCATCT
>NC_134778.1:18387944-18407944 GCF_046742065.1 Oratosquilla oratoria | reverse complement strand
TTGTCCATTTGTTTTAGTTAATTCTATCCACAAACTATCATATGTATCCTGTTTCACTTTCTCTAAAACACAGGCATGGACATTGTTTTTAACGTACAACAGAACAATCCTACCTATCTTGTGGTTTCTATCCAGATGTAAGTGTCTAAATCCCGCAATATTAAATTCAGCTTCAAACTCTTTGCCATTTAACCATGTCTCGGTTATTCCTATCATATCGAGATTTTCGCTTTTGACAAACTCCTTTATTTCTACCCACAAACTATCATATGCATCCTGTTTCACTTCCTCGAAAACACAGGCAAGGACATTGTTTTTTAACGTACAACAGAACACACCCATCTTTCTTGTGGTTTCTATCCTTATATAAGTGTTTAAATCCCGCAATATCAAATTCAGCTTCAAGCTCTTTACCATCTAACTATGTCTCGGTTATTTTATCATATCGAGATTTTCGCTTTTGACATACGCCTTTATTTCTTGGAACTTATTCCTAATACTACGAGCATTAAAGTACATGGTATTAAGAAACTCGTGATTATTTCTTTTTGACACGTTTTGTATTTCAACATCATGCCTTACATTAAAAGTTTGTTCTTTATTGACACCTTGTTCTATATTGACAATTGGTCCTTCATTGACATTCAATGACTCATGGACATTTATCTCATCCCGGACATCTGGTCCCTCACGGTCATTCGATCTCTTATGTATACCTTACCCCCTACGTCACCGCGTTCCACACTGGCCACCCGTCGTTCACTGACATTATGTCGGGCATCCCTTCTTAAAATTATATTCTGTCCTCCACTGATATTATATCCTAACGCGATATTTTGTCCGCCATTATCGTTACATACCATCATGAAATTTTGTACTCCACTATCATTATATCCCATAGTTATATTTTGTCCTCCACTATCATTACATCCCATCGTGATATTTTGTCCTTTGACATTACATCCTATTGTAATATTTCGTCCCCTATCGATACTATATCCTAAGATGATATTTTGTCCTACACTGACATATTCCTCTGTTGCTATACCCTACTCTATTTTCCCCAGTACACTCTATTTCACCCTCCCTTTTAGTTTCTACCCCCCATAGAAAGGAACTAGTTCATTATAAACTCCCACAATGAGGTTTGTAAGAACAGCTTTGCCTATGCGAGTAAGGTGGGTCCCGTCAGAAGCATAAAGGTCATGACGCCTAGAAAGAAGATACTAAGGATCAAGAAAGTGGTATCCCAGTTGCGTTTACAATCCTCTCATTGATCCCTATAGCTCTACTGTTCTAACACGAGCCTGAGTAGATCCTCGGAAGGATCCCACATTACAATGGGTTTAGTATTAAGTACAGTATTTTTATTCGTTGATGTGTCATGAAATGGTGTTTGTATTGGAGTTACGATAATGTAGTTTAGTAGGTATAAGAAAATTTTAATGAACTGTCTGATGATGATAGGTGCTTGTGTTGGTAATCCTTGCTGGAGGATAGCGTGATGATGCGTTGCATTGTCTAAGTTAGGTGCTTTCGATTAGGACATTTAAGGTCATTAAGATTAGAGGTATTGTTAAAGGCTAGTACTTTCTTGTAAGTGTATGGATTGTGTGTCACGGCATGTGATATATTGTATTGGTCTGTAATAGTAGGGTACGTGCCTCCCCGACCTCTTTGAGGTACGTCCTCGTACCTCAGGTTAAAGTCGAGACTGTGGGGTTTGGCATAAAAACTATATAATTGCAAAAGAAAACATATGATAACGTGCCACGTTACTAATGGGATATATTGACTTGTAAAATTCAGTATTTGAATGAGTAAAAGGTAGGGGGTTCGAGTATATTATCATATCTTTGAATGTATTCAGTAAGCACTGGTAAAATTGCACTAAAAGTTTTTCCCCTTGCATGTAATTATTTTTTCTATTTTCAATGAGAATATATGGTAATACCTGTCACTCTAATTTGGGGTCTCTTGTTACTGAGATGTTTAGTTTCCGTTTTCATTAGTTCAATGAGAACTGGGTAGCACTTTCACTGATTACCATAGTTTTATGGATTTAAGACATCCTAAAATCTCAGTATTTGTTTGTGAAGTTATTATAAGAGTGTGTTGTTAAATATCTAAATACAATAACATATAAATAATTCCGTAAAGGAAGGACTATTCTCTTGTTTCAACAAGAATTTGATATTCTCTTTTCTATGAGATTTCACACTTTTAGGTATGGACATAAAGATTTCAGTGTGTGTTTGATATCAGTTTTTCTATTTTGCATAATATTCAAATAGGATTATAGTGTAGGAGTTTGGGATTATTTCTAATGAATTGACATATTTATTTGTGTTTTTTGTTGTTTCTGCGAGAAGTATTTAACATCTATTATAAAGTTATATTAAATTGATTGGACTGTTGTCATTAATGTATTTTTCTTACGTGGACATAGGATTTGTAGCGCAGAACTTCTGAACGACAAAACAGGACACATTCTTAGCACATTTAGAGCTGAAATAAAAGAATGATCATTGTACGATGAAAGAAATCATAAAATCATAAAAAGAGCAGAAAAGAATAGTGAGAAGACAAAACAAAACATTTCAGTAACTTTTAATCCGTCGATATTGATAACAAAACTCTTTGGACAAGGCAACATTCAAATCAATCTAAGCACAAGATCTTAGCAAAGAAACCATCCGTCTTTGTTCACTGTCTGCCAAACCCATCTTATTACGACGACAGCGGACAAGAAGCTACGACGAGAATATAAATAAAAAATTATATCAACTCATACAAATAGTAATTTATGCGTAATATACCTTAATAAGTCGCGGCAACTACCAGGGAGCAAAATATCAAGGATTTTTTTTATTTTGAACTTGGTAAGAAAAATGAAAAACGCTTAATAAGCAGCCGAAGATCAACAAAAGCAAATCGAACAATAGACCCTGCAGGTTAATTACGTGGTCTTCCAAAGGAAGATAAAACAGATATGGTTTGCAAACGAAGAAGAGGGGGGAGTCGGTAAACCCCATAGATCATATGTAAATGAGTATGCTTCCTTAAAACGTGTTTTATATACTTAAAAAATGTCAAAATGTTGAAAAAATATCTGCTCTTTGCGTTTTTTCAAATCCTCTCTGTTCTCTCTCTCTCTCTCTCTCTCTCTCTCTCTCTCTCTCTCTCTCTCTCTCTCTCTCTCTCTCTCTCTCTCTCTCTCTCTCTCTCTCTCTCTCTCTCTCTCTCTCTCTCTCTCTCTCTCTCTCTCTCTCTCTCTCTCTCTCCCTGCGTTTGTGTGTGTGTGTGTGTGTGTGTGTGTGTGTGTGTGTGTGTGTGTGTGTGTGTGTGTGTGTACGTGTGTACGTGTGTACGTGTGTGTGTACGTGTGTGTACGTGTACGTGTACGTGTACATATATGTGTACGTGTATGTGTGCAGTACTTCTTAACATAATACAAGGAAGGCTGTAGGCCATGTTGAGCCTAGATCTAATTGAACGAAGACTCGTTCAACTGATACCTCGTGATTACAAAATCAAGAGAAAAGTACAAAGAATATATATACTTTTAATCATTGTGATACAGAGAAAGGTATTATTTATGGTGAACACCAAACTGAATAATGTAACCATGGATCAAGACTGTTGCTTAAACTATCATGAATACAATACTATGAACAATATGTTCTTGATGAGAATAATATGAAGGTGGTTACAGGTCTGAAAAATAAATAATTTGTCGTTTATTGCACCTTAACCTATGAGGGGAAGGAGTGGCAAAAGAATGAGGGGTGGAAAGTAGAGGGACAGGGGGTGGACGGAGAAGTGAAAGAATATAGAGAATGGGCAATGGGAGGAGAGGAGAATAAAAATTATTTTCCCTTTGCAGTTCCTGGTGGTGAGCAAAGTAAGTTTACGGGAGCGAGACACGCAAAGAAAGCATTAACTTGGAGGTGTAACCCTATTACTTACAAAGTGTCCTCCTCAGACTGAGGGATAATGAATGTTGGAGACCAGTTAAGGGTGTATGACGACCATATGGCGCGGATTTGTTTACACTGATTTCGTCAACAGCACGTAGGTTTTCCCATGATATTAAGACAATAGGTCAGGACTTACAGTAATGTATTTAAATTGGACAAATTTAGATTTATAAGGAAATAGGCAAGAACTAGTTTATAGTGTTCAATGAATGGAATAGACTTAGTAACCATTTAGTGAACGCTGAAACTATCGGTTGTTTTAAGAGACGCTTAGACAACTTTATGGACTGGGATGACAGTTGGTAATGGTCATGGAACTACCTAGTGTAGGAATTATGGTTTCTTGTAGTCTCCTTCATTGTCATCTTTTTTATGTTGATTAAGGGAATCGTTTATTGTCGAAAACAGAAGTCATGTAACTCACCTCACCAACTCGTCATCCCAGTGGGAAATGAGGAACACTAGTAAGGCAAAGCCCTTTCAGTTACTGCAAGCCGCTGAGTCTCTTAGGCCATCGTTGGGTCGCCTCCTTGCTAGTACTTCGGGTCCCGGAACTCAAACTTACGACCACAGCTTATGAATTCAAGACCATACCACGTATAACGTATGAACAAAAATATTCGAGATGACCTTAGATCCTTTAATTCTGAGATCGTTTCTCTCAAGGGAGTAAAACCGTTTGTCATTGACATATTGTCAACTACCACTTAATAAACAGATATAATAGCATAACTGTAAGTTGTTTTTTTAGGTTTTTGGCTGTTGTTTACTATCTTCCTGATCATTTTATGTGTTTGGGTAAAATTGTATTCAAGCCAGTATGTTTGGGAGCTTGGGTTTGTTGGAAGTGGTAGGCTGGAGTGTGGAGGGGGTAGTCGGGCTTGCCAAGTAATATACCTTGGACAATTTTTGCACGAAAGAAGTGTTCGCTTCCATTGTTGAATGATTGTACCTTTGATGAAATGTACGTTTTCCAATATTTTTCTTTCTTCAGTTTTATATTCTACCAATACATTTTATGTCCTTTATTCCTTTGTTTTCATACCATTCGACAAAAACATATTCACATATGCATTTTTCGGAAACCTGAGCATTTACACAGATTCAGATTCTCCGTTTTCCAAGGTGATTCTTTATTCAAGCTCGCTCTTCCCAATACTGAGATTGCCTTTGACTTCGATGTTTTCTTGGTTTTAAATGTTCGTTCTTGAACAAAACTTTACCTCATCATGCATTCATGTTTTTAGGGTGATCTAATAGAGGTGTTCAAGTGGATCAATGGCTCTAACAAGGGGAATGCAAACAAGGTCATCATATTAAGACAAAAGGACAGGACTCGCAGTAATGGGTTTGAATTGGACAAATTAATAGATTTAAGACGGAAATAGGCAAGAACTGGTGTACGAATAATGTGATCAACAAATGGAATAGACTTAGTAACCATGTAGTGAGCGCTGAAACTATCGGTTGTTTTAAGAGAAAGCTAGATAACTTTATAGATGGGGATGGCAGGTGGTAATGGACATGTAACTGCCTAGTGTAGGCCTAGTGTAGGCCATTATTATGTTCTTAAGGTGATATATTCATGATGAGCTTCCCTTCAATGGAATTTGTCTTGGTGCCTTCGGCAAGAATCGAGGTCTCGCTAAGTCTTTGAGGTCATCTTGATTTTTATTTATTTGTTTTTTATCTGTTCATTAATTTCATTAATAATATGCTATTTAGTTTCATTTATCTACATATTTGTTATTTCTATCTAGTTTAATTTGATTTATTGAATATAATTATATGTATATACCAAGATATTTTCCCACCTTATAAGGGAGATAGCCAAATCAAACGCACGTACCCACTCCTCCTCCACTACCCTTTCCTATCTCTCATCTTAGCTCCTCATGGATGATGGGTCATCCCTGTAGCCCGCCCACTGCCCTGGGTTAAAAGCTATGCAGCAAGGCACAGTACATTCACAGCAAGGCCGCTTCACTTAATCTTTTACTTTCGTTTTCCTTCACTTTCTCTTTCTCTCTCTCTCTCTCTCTCTCTCTCTCTCTCTCTCTCTCCCTCTCTCTCTCTCTCCCTCTCTCCCTCTCTCCCTCTCTCCCTCTCTCCCTCTCTCCCTCTCTTTTTTTTTCTACAAGCTTTTTGAGTCCAAGTTATTTTCTCACAGGCTAATTCTCTTTTTATTCCAAAAGAGGCTTCGACCTCTTGTAGTCCTTTGTAAAGAAAATGTTTTTGATTTGATTTTTTCCCCCATTTCTTCAAACACGCACAAGGGATATTTTTGCTCGTTTTTAGAAAGGTAAGGCCCAGGGAAGAACGCATGTCACTCTCGAAACATTTTCATGTTAGATCAAGTAAAAGCAATCTATGAATATATTAAGAATTAGGAAATACTTATACAGATATCATTATTATGTAATTCTTTTGGTCATTTATTATTGTTAGAAATTGTACTCTCACTTTTTGGTGTATGCTCTCACACACATAGATACATATATATAAACATATACATATATACATACATACATACACACATACATACGCACATACACACATACATACATACACATACATATACATACACACATACACACACACATACATATACATACATACATACATACATACATACATACATACATACATACATACATACATACATACATACATACATGGTGGCCTCCTTCGGTCGATATCGACCATGGATGTTTCTGGAGGAACAGCAGTCACCCCCCCTCCCCCGCTCCCCCCACGGCTCTCCAGGTCGTTGGTGCATCCAAAGGAACAGCAAGCCTCTTACAGTTTAGCGTCAGCGTCGTCGCAGGTTTTGCCAGAGTGATGTAGTTATTATACAACAGCGAGCTACCTACTTCAGGACTCCAACTCGTGATCTTTCCTCGAGGTTTTCTCCTGAAACCTTTCTCATAGATGGGTGTGAACCCAAGACAGCAGACCGTATTACAAAGGATTACAAAGGAGTATGCCGGCAGGAGACCTTTTGGTCCATAATTAGGTCGAATACAAAAAAATATAATTATAGTCATGACAAATACATAAATAGATAAATAAATTATAATATAAATAATAATGAATAAATAGCTAAATAGGTAAAGTTAAATAATAAACAGATAAATAGCAAATAACGATAAATTGACAGATAAATAATAATAAATGATAATCAAGGAAATAATAAACAGACAAATAATAACAAACAAATAAATAATATAGAATAAATAGCAGGCATTACATCTTGCTTAGGTGTTTATCTAAACTAATCTTAAAGTTTCGAACTGAACTACATTGCACTACCTCTACAGGAAGTTTATTCCATTCATTAACTACACGGCGAAGTTGTTTCTACCCACTTCCAAATTAAATCTATTTCCTGAAATTTTGAGATCTTTATCTATTGTCTGATTCTCATTCAATGTAATTTTTTTTCATTTTTGATGTAGTCAATTCCCTTTAGAATCTTAAAAACCTGTATCAAGTCATTTGTGAGTCTACGCTTTTTTAGGGAAAACAGATTCATATGTTTTAATTGATTTTCGTATGATTTATATTTCATATTTAGAATCAGTTTTGTGGTTCACCGTTGTATTTTTTCCAATCTGTTAATGTCTTTAATGAGATTCGGTAACCGTACGGAAACAGCATACATGGATGTACACATACGTACATACATACGTACATACACAGACATGTACGTACGTACATACGCACATAGATATGCAAGAACATATATACTCACATACACATGTACATACGTACATACATTTACGTACACACACGCGTACATACATACATACATAATACATACATGCATTTATGCAAAATACATGCATGCAAAATACATACATGCATGCAAACATACATGCATGCATGCAAACATACATGCATGCATGTAAACATGCATAAATAATATCGACATAAGAGAAGTTGAGAAGTTGCGACAATAAATGTCGTCATATGCCATCATATTGGGATATAACAAGAGGAGCGAGGCTCAGGAGATTGTGCCATGTCAAGAGGAGAGATGAGGAGAATGTAGGAGATTAAACAACCCGAAAGGAGCTCAAAAATGGCTTACGTATAAACTGAAAGAAGATACTTGGTCTCAGGTGATCGAAGTGTCTGAAGAAGGAGGGCGCTGAGAACAGGACGTAGCTAGCCCATTCAACTCCGATGACAAGATGTCTTGTCATTTGGTCAAATAAAACAAAAAATCATAAAACACCAAAATGTTTGATCAAACATTTTGGTGTTTTATGATTTTTTGTTTTATTTGACCAAATGACAAGACATCTTGTCATCGGAGTTGAATGGGCTAGGGAAGCAGATGCTCATTGGCGACCTTTAACAGGATAAAGCCCCCATCCATCAAAAAAAAAAAAAAAAAAAATGTATGTACAGTATATATGTATATATGTATGAATATATGTATGTATGAGTATATGTATGTATGTATGTATGAGTATATGTATATATGTATGTATGAGTATATGTATATATGTATGTATGAGTATATGTATATATGTATGTATGAGTATATGTATATATGTATGTATGAGTATATGTATATATGTATGTATGAGTATATGTATATATGTATGTATGAGTATATGTATATATGTATGTGTTGATTATGTGTGTTTGTGTGTGTGTGTTTATGTATGTGTGTTTGTGTGTGTATGTGTATGTATGTGTATGTACATGTGTATGTATGTGTATATGTATGTATGTATGTACGAATGCATGTATGTATGTATGTATGTATGTATCTATACATGTACGTATGTATGTGAGCTTCGTTATGCGTACTCACACATCTCACCTAGGGATGGGGTATGGATCAGAACATCATCTATTTTGCTTTGGGCAGAAAAGAGTGTATAAAGGTTGTCACATTCCTTAAGGGGTTCGTAGAGAATGTCTATGTTTCTATACTTCCAGGACACACCCTATTGGATGTGGCATTAGGCATAATAAAACGAGTAAATCTCGTCATTAAGGGTCAGTTGAGATAGTGACACTCCCATCACCACAGTGTGAGTTCCTTTGTATCAGGTAGAATACAGATTGTCAAGGATTTTATCACTTCGCTTAATAAGAAACTGAATTTATTTCACCGAAAGGTTTACACCATCTGGATGCGACTCTCACGGGCCATTTTATTTATCATTACAGAAGATTAGATAATTACTATAACTATATATATCTTAGATATTGTTGTGACTGCGAGCTCATATGAATGGATAGTTTATCAAGTAGGGGGAGCTGGTAGGCGAAATAAAGACTGAATGATTGTCACATAAGTTTGGCGGGTTTGATTACCCTCAGTATTAGGCTGACACCGTATATTGTCCTTCATGAAATAGATCGTCAATAAAGATATAAACAGTTGCCTTTCTCCTCATCCTACACTCTGCACGGCATGATAAGCACGCGCGTGCGCGGTCAAGGGTGAGAGATGAGAAATAGGGTGAGAACATGAGATTGAGATGAAATGGAGAAAGAGATGCTGGGCCGATTTTAGCTGGGAGATGATCAAAGATATTAACAAATAGGACAAGAACTTCAGGAGCACCTTGGAAAATTTGTGTCAAGTGTGTATAAAGGAATGGTGAGAGCGAGGGAAGAAGAGTGTTGGGGGAGAGAGATTTGAGAGAATGCAGAGAAAGTGGGGAAAGAGGGGAAGGAAAAGGGGATATGGGAAAAAGAGGAGGCAAAGAGAGGTGTGTGAAGAGAGGGATGGGAGACATTGAACGGGAGAGAGAGGAGAGAGAGAGAGGGCGAGAGAGAGAGGGAGGGGAGAGAGGGAGGGGAGAGAGGGAGGGGAGAGAGGGAGGGGAGAGAGGGAAGGGAGAGAGGGAGAGGAGAGAGGGAGGGGAGAGAGGGAGGGGAGAGAGGGAGGGGAGAGAGGGAGGGGAGAGAGGGAGGGGAGAGAGGGAGAGGAGAGAGGGAGAGGAGAGAGAGGGGGAGGGAAGGGGAGGAAGAGAATGGAAGAGGAAGGGGAGGGGGAGAGATAGGGAGAAGGAGGGGGTGGTAGAGCCAGAGGGAGGGAGAGAGGGAGAGGGAGGGGGAGGGAGAGGGGGAGAGAGGGAGAGGGAGAGGGATGGGGAGGGAGAGGGAGGGGGAGGAAGGTAGATAGGTAAGGAGTGAGGGAGTGAGGGAGGTACAGGAGGGGTCTCGTGTAAATCTCTTTTTCCTAGATATGTAGATAGTAAAGTAGGAGTGCTTAACTCATTAAACTCCGATGACAAGATGTCTTGTCATTTGGTCAAATAAAACAAAAAATCATAAAACACCAAAATGTTTGATCAAACACCAGAAAAATATGACGTCAGTCCTCCTCGCTTCGCTCGCGAGCGAAGCGAGGAGGACTGACGTCATATTTTTCTGGTGTTTGATCAAACATTTTGGTGTTTTATGATTTTTTGTTTTATTTGACCAAATGACAAGACATCTTGTCATCGGAGTTTAATGGGTTAATTGTTACATCGAAATTGAGTAGAGTTGTTGGTCTTTGTAGGCGAGGTAGAGAAGGAGGAGGAGGGCCCCATGGAAATAACAAGAAGGGAATGCTCTTGTCTTCGCCTTCTTCATGAAAAAGAAGAAATTTTGTAACTTCGTAGTTCGCAAGTAAAGTTTATTTTTTACCTGTCCGGACCCCTCTCCTCCTCCTCTTCCTCCTCCTCCTCCTCCTCCTCCTCCTCCTCCTCCTCCTCCTTTCCTCCTCCTCCTCCTCCTCCTCCTTCTTCTTCTTTTCCTCCTTATTCTTCTTCTTCTTCTTTTCCTCCTCCTCCTTCTTCTTTTCCTCCTTCTTCTTCTTCTTCTTTTCCTCCTCCTTCTTCTTCTTTTCTTCCTCCTTCTTCTTCTTCTTTTCTTCCTCCTCCTTCTTCTTCTTTTCTTCCTCCTTCTTCTTCTTCTTTTCTTCCTCCTCCTTCTTCTTCTTTTCTTCCTCCTTCTTCTTCTTCTTTTCTTCCTCCTTCTTCTTCTTCTTCTTTTCCTCCTCCTTCTTCTTCTTTTCCTCCTTTTTTTTCCTCCTTCTTTTTTCCTCCTCCTTCTTCTTCTTTTTTTCCTCCTCCTTCTTCTTCTTCTTCTTTTCCTCCTTTTTCTTCTTTTCCTCCTCCTTCTTTTTCTTCTTTTTCTTCTTTTCCTCCTTCTTTTTGTCTTCCTTTTTTCCTCCTTCTTCTTTTCCTCCTCCTTCTTCTTCTTCTTTTCCTCCTCCTTCTTCTTCTTTTCCTCCTCCTCCTTCTTCTCCTCTCCCCCCTCCTCTTCTTCTTCCACTTCCTTTCTCTCCTCTTTTTTTCATTTTCTTCTCTTTTCTTTTTCTTTTTTCTTTTTCTTTTTTCGTCTGTATCTTTTGCTTTTTCCATTTTTTTCATTTCCTATTTTAGCTTTTATTCTTATTCTCCTTCGTTCTTTTGATCATTTTAATCATTATAGCTATTACTACCGTTACTGTTATAATTATCACTTTTTATAATATTAATATCGTTACTATTATTACTATAATTATTGTTAATCATGTTATTACTAATACTATTGTTATTATCATTATCATTATTATTATTATTATTATTATTGTTCTTGTTATTTTGATATTAGTGTACCTATTCTTCTTAGTCTTATTATTGTCCTCTTTCTACTCCTCCTCCTCCTTTTCCTTATTCTTCCTCTTTTTATTCTTCCCATGTCCCTTATCTTCCTCATCTTCCTAATCTTTCTCCTTCCTCCTCCTTAGTCACTCCTCCCTCACACTCCTCCTCACCCCCCCCTCCTTCCTCCTTTCTAACTCTTTCTTTCTCCCTTATCTTTCTTTTTCTTTTACCCTTTTCCTTTTTTTTTTTTTCTCTTCTTCTTTTTCTTTTGTCCTTCCTACCCCCTTCCGCCCTTCCATTCTCCTTCACACTTCCATGTGCAAGATGGAGTGGGTTGAGGTATAAATATCGGGTACCTGCAATGATATTGTGAGATGGACATCGGAAAGAATCATCTCCCTGCCCGGGGGCTGACACTTGGTTCCCGGATCAAGCATAGGAACTCTGACTAGCCGCTTCGTCCAAAATTCCTCCTCACACAAGCAGGATAACCGGAGACGGTTCTCGTTCTACATATAAGAGGGACATCAGAAAGAATCATCTCCCTGCCCGGGGGGCTGACACTTGGTTCCCTGATCGAGGATAGGAATCCTAACTAGCCGTTTTGTCTAAATTTCCTCCTCACACAAGCAGAGTAACCGGAAACGATTCTCTTTCTATATGCATTAACCAGTGAAATAGAAACAGTCCCACACCCGCTGAATACAAGCAGCAACCCAACGTTTCCTTACGGAGATCTATAAGAGATCTCGAGGATCGTTGCTAAAGACTATGGGGCTGCAGGATTCCAGTCACCGTAAATTCAAGGCAACAGGTATCATTACCACTGATATTCTATCAATTGATGTTCGGTGGAATTAATTGACTTGTGTCTCTTTCTCTTTCCAGGTCTTGTCAACCGACTGTGTTGTGTTCAAACATCAACCCGAGGAAGCTAATTATATCTATCTCAACTTGGTGAGTCTGCCCATACCGTTCAGATTGATGGTGGTATAAAGTCGAGCTTTGGATGTACCTGCGAAATCTCGTACTAAAATTAGGTGTCTTTTTGATTGATTAATCCATTTTAGTAAATTGCGTATTAACTTCCTTATTTAACTTTTGCCATGTATATATATATATATATATATATATATATATATATATACAGTATATATATATATATATATATATATATATATATTATACATACATATACAGTATATATATATAATATATTATATATTATATTACATACATATATACTATATATATATATATATATATATATATATATATATATATATATATTATATATATAATTTTGCTGGTAACCACTAAACAGTATATTCAATAGAAACATAATAGAAAGTACATTTATAAATTAGATAAATTCATCATCTTTCTGCATATATATATATAAATAATATAATAACGTAGATGTAGTATCACATGAGTAAAATGAAAATTAACCCACTTTCGGAGAAAGATAAGCTGAGATACAGAGTAAACCGTATATTTAGACCAATGTCTGTGGTCCTCTTCAGCAGGTACATACATGGAGTAGGAAAGCATGGAAATATATATAGAGTGAAATTACAATAAATGGGAACTTGGGAAGGTCTTGATGAGGTCGGCCATTTTGTTCCTTGGAGATAAATTTGGCTATTGCCAAACAAGTGATAGCATTTGGTGACCATTGACCTTTTGATGTGCTGAAATTTGGAAATTGTTTTATGAATAGAGATTCGACAATTTTACTTTTAAAACTACAGATCACAGAATAGATTGGAAGAATGCAGCCATAGTGTATCAATTCCATTGTTTTATTTTAGTGTCGTCTGCAAACTTACTAATATTACAACTAACCCCATTATCCAAGTCGTTTATGTACATTATGAACAATAAGGGACCCAAAACCAAGCCCTGGGGAACTACACTAGAAACACTCCCTTAAATTGGACTTTACATCATTTATGGTGATCCGCTGTTTTCTGTCACTGATCCAAAGCTCTAATTCATTTTAACACTCTCCCTTCTATACCATGGGCTTTGATTTTTAATAGTTTCTGGTGGGGCACCTTATCGAACGCTTTGCTAAAGTCAAGGTAAATAACATTTTAACTATCATTGTTATCTGACGCCTTATATACGCTAGTATAAAAAGGTAGATGATTAGTCACACTTGACTTACCCTTGGAGAAACCATGATGCGAGTCACGAATCAAATTATGTCTCTTGATGCTCTGAATCTATTAACTATTATCGGTTCAAACAATTTACCTATAACTGATGTCGACCCTATTGGCACGTAGTTGCATATAGATGATTTATCTCATTTTAAAAAGAGGAACAATATTTGCCTGCCACTATGCAATAGGAACAAAACCAGTGTCTACTGACTTATTACATATTTCTTTTAATAGGTCCTACAAAACGAAACGACTTAGTTCACGGCCCAGTCGTTCCGCCGAGGGCACCCGGGTGGAGCGTGTTATGTACTGTATTTCATCAAATCCTTTATGCAGGCTAGTCTTCCGACAAATGTTTGTGTCAATTGACATTTGGAATTAAACTCTTCTGCTGGGATTCGAACCCTTGCCTGAGCGGCATGCGTCTTTACAAGACAAGGACCGTACTACTACTTCATCCTGACCCTACAAAACGAAACGACTTAGTTCACGGCCCAGTTGTTCCGTTGAGGGCACCCGGGTGGAGCGTGTTATGTACTGTATTTCATCAAATCCTTTATGCAGGCTAGTCTTCCGTCAAAAGTTTGTGTCAATTGACATTTGGAATTAAACTCTTCTGCTGAGATTCTAGTGTATTTGGTGTGTGTGAGCGTGAGAGGGAGTCGAGGATGAACCGAGGCGACAACGATTTGTCCCGCGGGAGGGGACATGCATTGGGTGACGAACCGCCAGTATCGTTTGTCGCGATGGATGTGGCGGCGATGAGGAATAGGGACACGTCGTGTATTGAACGCAATGAAAGAGAAAATCAAGTTTCTTTTGAGTGTTTAACCACCTCGCTCTGCGACCTATGATAGTGTTATGTTCGTTAGTACTTTTACTAATACGTGCAAAGGTTTTTTATATCATTATCGTCGTCTTTATCATTAATATTGTTTTTTTTTTATCATCAACGTCATCATCATCGTTGTTTTAACTCCTTCACTGTGGTGTTGCCTCCTTTACTGAATGAAGTTGTTTAGCTCTAACCATATTATATTTGCTAAAGGGAATTCATGTGCTTAAGGGGCAAATTATACAGTACCAAAAATTATCTAATTTCATAAAAGTTAATCTGTTTACAGTTGCATCAATTCATTATTTTTCTTAAGCTATATATTTTTTTCGCCAAATCTCAATGACCTTTCCGCTGTAGATTTGTTCCCTTCGGCTGAATAAAATCGTCTTTTGGCAGATAGAAAGGATATACTAAATTTGTTAAACCCAATCAATGAGTTTATAGAGATCAATTCATAATATAGCTTTCTCTGTGGATGGAGGCGAGGAAGGAAAAAAAATTCCCTCGGTTGAAGAAAATCGCCTTGTGACATCTAGAAACAAACATTAGGTGTAAAACTCACAGATGACGTTGAGTACAAGTACGAAACACAACGGGATTCTTGGGTCCAACTGTGAGACAAACGATTAATTCCATCTCTTATTATCAGTCTATGGTTTCCCTTTGCACAGGAGCATCAATGCAATCAGAGAATCACTGGTGGATTAATTGTTCCTGCGAGTAATTCATCCTTAGCGGCGTTGGGAGATACTCAGGGATCTGTCAAAGGGAGGGAGTAATTAGTGGGAAAGTCCCTAGGGACAAGGGTAGAGCGAGAAAGTGATCCTGTGATTAGGATTCTTTGAGAAGGAAACGATGGGAGACCGTAATGGCGAGGGATCTGTCAGAAGGTTTCGTCTTCGCCACTCACTAGAAAACACCCACCCGCTTCCCCATCTCACCCACCAAAACCCTATCTACTAACTAATATCTAAACCAGCGTTTCTCAGCCTTTTTACCCTTGCGTAACCTTTAAAATGAATTGCATGCCTCAAGGAACCCCTGCGCAAAAAATAAATAAATAAATATATAAAAATAAAAATAAAATCCATATACCATATCTTTCTCATTTTATTTTCATCGTAATAATAGTTTAGATAGGATGATATCTATTTTACATTGTTACAATAACCAAGAGTATGTCGTGTGTGTTTAATTATATTACGTACATGAAATTAAATAAAAAATCTAAAGTGCATTAGTTTATCTCGCTTGTTCTCGTGGAACCCATAGGGACCTTTTGCGGAACCTTAGGGTTCCGGAGAACTCTGGTTGAGAAACACTGATCTAGACCCTATCATGAGTCCCCGACGACCACTCAATGCACAAGATCATCTGACAAAATTGGGAAAAAAAAATCACTTTGCCAAGAACCGGTCTCATAGTTTCGACTAAGACTCGCTATAAAATTTCACTAATTCTGATTTACGACATCGTCTCCCCTTGTCGCCTAACGATTTTGCTTTACTATTTTACATGAATATTCTAACTGACATCAGATATATTTGCTTTATACATTGTAATGATCTTAGGAGTTATTGAGTAATTTGAGAGGACAAGGAGAGAAAGAATGTGACACAAGCACATATTAGTACAGAAAGCCAATCCAGAGAACAACATTAAACTTGTTTTAAGAAAAAAAAAATCATCTCATAAAAAGTTCCCCCAGCTGGTATGTAATAATCAACAGTAACGTAACTAATTAGTCTCAGTTCTTTGAATAGTAATCTGACACAAAGTCGAGACGCAGAAATAAAGAAACCTACACGTTAATACTAACAATATAATTAAAGCCATGAGAGCACCTGCGCACGCACGTGCGTATACACACACACACACACACACACACACACACACACACACACACACACACACACACACACACACACACACACACACACACACACACGACTCGGTGGCGCGGTTGGTAGAGTCCCAGGCTGACAGTATGGCGGTACCGGCGGTACCTGGTTCTAATCCTGCCCAGGGCTGAAATTATTTCAGTATCACTGCGCTTCGAGTCGTTACTTCAACTCTCGTGGGCGGTGAGTTGGGTGTGTGTGTACATGCAAGGTCATAGCATTAACCATAGATCGGTCATACTAGCTCTAAGCTCTCTTCCAGGAGGGAAATAGCTGTTGATCACGAGTCCAACACGTGATCTAAAGACAAAGGTGAATCACACACACACACACACACACACACACACACACACACACACACACACACACACACACACACACACACACACACATACACACAGGTTCGACAATGATGTATGGGAGTGAGATGTGGACCCTAAGGACGGGAGGGAATAGGAAATTCGAAGTTCTGATAATATGTCATTTAAGCAGAACGTTATGTACCGCATACGGCAACCCTTGTGAATCAATGACTACTACTCAGGGAAGCTCACATTCAAAGGTCTTATACACAAAAAATGATAAGGGGAAAATAATAATAAAAATAATAATAAAAAATAATAAAATAATAATAATAAAATAATAATAAAATAATAATAATAATTATAATAAAATAATGATCATGATGGTGGTGATGATGATAATGATGATGATGATAATTGTACATACATACAAATACCAAAGGCTTTTTCCCCCTTACACGGGAGGTAGCCAAAAAACAATGGCATAAATGCCACTCCCACCCATTCCATCCCCTACATACTCCATTCTCCTTTACCCTCTTCCCTCCCTCCTATCTTGATACTTCCTGTAATTGATTATTAAGATTAGTATGATTATTGTAATTATTATAATTATCATATATATTACATTTATTATGATTATTATAATTATTATAACTATTATAATTTATGATTATTATAATTGTCATTATTATCGTTATTGCAATTATTACAATTATTATAATTTTTCAATGTTTATAATTATAATAACACTGTACAACAAATTTCAGGATTAAGAAGAAAACATAGTTCTCATGTGCGTTTTATTATGAAGTTCAGTGTGCTGAATTCAAATTTGATAACAAAAATTTCATGCCACGTCACAATTTTTTGTAAATCGCTGTTTTAATAATTATGCAATTAATAGAGATTTCCAAGGTTCCATAAATGTATTTTGCTCCCAAAGTCAGATTAAATGTCTTCATTGTATTTATTTAATTAATATATAATGAATCGGCATGTTTGTTAGCTTTATATGATGTATTAACCTACAATCTATTATTTACTTCTTCTTTTATAAGACGTCTCAGGCGTGTCACGCTTCAGGTTCCAACAGAAGTCAGCCAGCATAGCAGGGCTCCATTTTCCCTTGTACCTGTTTTCCATTGACGCTATATCTTGATGGAACCTCTCTCCATGTTCATCACTCACATCTGCTGCATTCTCTGGGAAGAAGGACAGATGAGAATGAAGAAAGTGTATCTTCAGTGACATATTGCATCCGAGATCTTGGTAGCATTTGATTAGCCTCTCCACTTTACGCTCTCGCTGGGACTCTTGGTGCTTTCCCAGAAGCCCTTTGCATACATCTTTGAATGCATGCCAGGCCGCTAGCTCAGGTTCATCCATTGTCGCCTCAAAGTCCTCATCATTTATAAGCTTGCGAATCTGAGGGCCTACAAATATACCCTCTTTAATCTTGGCATCACTAATTTTAGGGAAGATCCCTTTGAGATACTGGAAACATGGCTTGTTATGTTGCAGTGCTTTGGTAAATTGCTTCATTAGGCCTAGTTTTATATGCAGTGGTGGCAAAAGGATTTTCTCCTTAACTAGTGGCTCATGAATTACATTATGGCATCCAAGCGTCATAGATTCCCGAGATGGCCATTCTGAGCGTATATAATGTTCTGATCTGGCCCTACTGTCCCACTTGCAAAGAAAGCACATAAATTTGGCGTATCCAGTTTGTAGCCCATTAAGTATGGCTACTACTTTCAAGTCTGCACAAATTAACCACTCATGCTCTTTGTAACTTATGCGGTCTAGAATAAAAGCAAGGTTCTCATATGTCTCTCTTAAAATGACTGAGTAAGCAACTGGAACTGAAGGCATGGTGTTCCCAATGTGCAACAGAACTGCTTTTATGCTGTAAAGGGATCCATCTATGAATAGCCTCCACTCATTGGGTTCATAGGACAGCTCAAGGGCACTGAATAGGCCTCTGATATCATTACAATAAGTCAAGTTGTTTTCCAAAGTGAAGAAATCCTGTAGATTTGCAGAACGCTTCCTAAATACTGTAATTCGAGCTTCTTCATCCAACAGGTGCCATTGTTGCAAACGTGAGGCCAGGAGTTCACTCTGTTGCTTAGTAAGTGTTAGATCACGAACTAGATCATTGAGTTCTGGTTGGGTGATGAGGTGTGGTTTCTTATCAGATTCAAGTTGTGTCGTATACGTTGCATCTTGAGATTCTGAATCGTCTGAGTTGCTCGTGTCATCGCTTGGTAGTTCAGAGGGCGGCTGTGGTACAGGAATATCACTTGAATGTAGAACTGGGCGAATAGCAGACTGAAGATCTGGATACACGATAGATTTCTTGCCATTTCTGTTGCGACCTGCAGGAAAATAAAATAAAATCAGACTAAAAATGGATACTATTGGTTGTGATCACGTGCAAAAATAGTGGAAGTGCAACTTATTATGTATTTCGATCTTTTTTATTGATACATCTCTTGAAAATATATATAAAAACAGTAAAAAATAAACACTGAACACCCACCTTTAATATCCGTTAAGCAGAAGTAGCAATCTGTTGAGTGGTCCTTTGGCTCCCTCCAGACCATTGGTACGCCAAACATGAGGCCAGTCCCTTTGCCTTTCACTCAGGCAGAAAGGGAACTTGTACACCTGACACAACATATGTGAGGTGCCCAGCTTTTGTCCTGGTCACCCACTTTACATCCAAAGTACAGCTCATAAAGTTTCTTTACACGTTGAGTCAACTGTCTCTTATATTGCCTTAATGTAACTGATCCACATATATAACAAAACTTGTCTGGCGAATTCTTGCATTCTCTAGGCATCTTAACTCTGTATCCTGTTAAGAAAAAAAAACACATAGCTATGTGAAAAATTATATAAATGGTAAAAGCAACAAAAAATACCGTTCAGATAGACATTGCGGGCACTGCTATTTACGAAGAACTGGAGGGTCACAGAAAGAAACGGATGTTATATTCGTAATCTACGCAAAAAAATAACTCTAGAAAAGGATAGTCTCATTTCCGTATTTTTTCATTGTTATACAGTGTAATTATTATAATTATAATTGTTATAACTGTTATAATTGATAATAACAATAATGATATTATTGATAATGATAATAATAATAGTAAAAAGAGGAAAAAAAGAAGAAGATAAAGAAGATATATTTTA
>NC_134778.1:18377944-18382944 GCF_046742065.1 Oratosquilla oratoria | reverse complement strand
TGAAAGAATACTGGAGGCCAGATTAAGAATTGTAGTTGAAAAGAAGCTGGGTGAATGGCAATATGGTTTTCGACCAGGAAGAAGCACCACAGACTTGATTTTTGCATTGAGGATGCTGGTTGAAAAGGCATGGGAATGGAATGTTGAGAAACATATGATCTTCCTGGATTTACAAAAGGCTTTTGATAGAGTGCCAAGAAGGAAACTATGGGGTATGCCTGAGGATTCCCAGTATGAGGTACCTACCCATCTTGCAAATGCAGTAAAAGGACTTTATCGTACATCTGAAAGCGCAGTGATCTCCGAATATGGAGCTAGAAATATGGAGCTAGAAATAAGTGGAGTGAGACAGGGGAGTGTGTTGTCACCATTGCTTTTTATTGTGTACATGGACTATATAATGAAATAAATAACTCAGATGTAGGATAACACGGTTACTTTTGCCTATGCTGATGATGTGGCACTTATAGCTGATGATCTAGAGACCTTACAGGAAGCTGTGGACAGATGGTCTGAGCAATTGACAGAATTGGGAATGGAGTTAAATGACGGAAAATGTGAATACATGAACGTAAGCAGAATTTCGGGAGATGGAGGAGTTACAATAGATACCCAAGAAGTAAGAAAAGCACACAACTTCAAATATCTGGGAGCTGATTTTAACAGCGGAGGGGATATACTTTCGGAAATAAATGAAAGAATCAAGAAGTACAATATAGAGCTGCAGTCACTATACCCACTTCTTAAGGATCCTGCGATACCAAGGAAAGTGAAGAAAACTATCTATATAACTATATTAAGACCAGTACTGTGTTACGGATGTGAGACCTGGAAATTAACCAGTAGGACAAGGAGTAAAATACAGGCCGCAGAAATGAGAGCACTAAGGGTTATCTACAGATGTACAAGGGTGGACCGAATAAGGAATCAAGTTATAAGAGAAGCATTGGGGGTTGAGAATGTACTGGACTATGTGGAGAGAGGACAGCTGAGATGGTACGGACATGTCATGCGGATGGAAGAGCAAAGATATCCAAAGAAGTACTACTTATGGAAACCAGAAGGAAGAAGACCTGTGGGACGCCCAAGAATGAGATGGAGAACAAATATCCAGCAGGCCCTGCACAAGAGGGGAACTTCACTGGAGGAGGTTGAGAGGGATAGAAAATATGAGGAACGTCAACAATGGAGAGACCTAACGAGACGTGGCAACTGACAGACCTATCAGGTCTAACAGGAGGAGGGTGAGAAAGGTGAGATATATATAAAATATACAATAAAAACAAATACGTAAGTAACCACGAGGGAAAATAAACTAATGAAGCAGAGCGCTTTCGTGTAATGACATGTTTAGTATTAATGCAAAGAAGGAATTATATATATATATATATATATATATATATATTATATATGTATATATATATATATATATATATATATATATATATAATATACAATAAAAACAATAGGAACGTGTGTTCTCAAATACGTAACTAACCACCAGGGAAAATAAACTAATGAAGCAGAGCGCTTTCGTGTAATGACATGTTTATTACTAATGCAAAGGAGGAATTATATATATATATATATATATATATATATGTATATATATATATGTATATATATGTGTATATATATATATATAATGTATATATATATGTATGTGTATATATATATATGTATGTGTATATATATATGTATGTATATATATATGTATGTGTATATATATGTATATATATATATATATATATATATATATATATATATGTATGTATATATATATATGTATGTATATATATATATATATATGTATGTATATATATATGTATGTATATATATATGTATGTATATATATATGTATGTATATATATATGTATGTATATATATATGTATGTATATATATATGTATATATATATATGTATATATATATATGTATATATATATATGTACAGTATATATATATATATATATATATATATATATATATATATATGTGTGTGTGTGTGTGTGTGTGTGTGTGTGTGTGTGTGTGTGTGTGTGTGTGTGTGTGTGTGTGTGTGTGTGTGTGTGCGTGCGTGCGTGTGTGTAAAACCTTGAAAAGACGATTATAGTGTGAAGGTTCAATGACTTGTGCATCATTCGTATTTTTTTTTTACTTCATGTCCTCATATTTTACTCTCTACGTATCCTATAGTTTATCGCACTTTTTCTTAATATTTCAAGTTCAATTACCAGTGGAATGCTTAAACTTTGAGTGAAACAAACTTCCCAAGAGTGGAAGGGAGAGTCGACATTTTGAAATACGAAGGAAAGTATGTCACAGCGTTGGCAGAAAAGTTCCACCAGAACTAAGTCTTTAAAGGGCTTCATCAGAGAAAATGGGTCAAATATGACTACCTTAGCCCCTTTACTACACGAGATCCTATTCATAATTGAATAAAATATTCTGATCTTAATAAGAGCAACAACAACAGCAACAACAATAGCAACAACAATAGCAACAACAATAGCAACAGCAACAACAAGAGCAACAACAGCAGCAGCAACAACAGCAGTAGCAACAGCAACAACAAGAGCAACAACAAGAGCAGCAGCAACAACAGGAGCAGCAGCAACAACAAGAGCAGCAGCAACAACAAGAGTAGCAGCAACAACAAGAGCATCAACAACAACAAGAGTAGCAGCAACAACAAGAGCAGCAACAACAACAAGAGCAGCAACAACAAAAGAGTAACAACAAGAGCAACTACAACAAAAGAGCAACAACAAGAACAACAACAAGAGCAATAACAAGAGTAACAACAACAAAAGAGCAACAACAAGAGCAGCAACAACAAGAGCAGCAACAACAACAAGAGCAGCAACAACAACAAGAGCAGCAACAACAACAAGAGCAGCAACAACAACAAGAGCAGCAACAACAACAAGAGCAGCAACATCAACAAGAGCAGCAGCAACAACAAGAGCAGCAACAACAACAAGAGCAGCAACAACAACAAGAGCAACAACAAGAGCAACAACAACAAAAGAGCAACAACAAGAGTAGCAACAACAACAAGAGCAACAATAACAAAAGAGCAACAACAAGAGCAGCAACAACAACAATAGCAGCAACAGCAACAAGAGCAGCAACAACAACAAGAGCAGCAACAGCAACAAGAGCAGCAGCAACAACAAGAGCAGCAACAACAACAAGAGCAGCAACAACAACAAGAGCAACAACAAGAGCAACAACAAAAGAGCAACAACAAGAGCAACAACAAGAGCAACAACAAGAGCAACAACAAGAGCAGCAATAACAACAAGAGCAACAACAACAAAAGAGCAACAACAAGAGCAGCAACATCAACAAGAGCAGCAACAACAACAAGAGTAGCAACAACAACAAGAGCAGCAACATCAACAAGAGTAGCAACAACAACAAGAGCAGCAACAACAACAAGAGCAGCAACAGCAACAAGAGCAGCAACAACAACAAGAGCAGCAACAACAACAAGAGCAACAACAACAAGAGCAACAACAAAAGAGCAACAACAAGAGCAACAACAGCAACAACAAAAGAGCAACAACAAGAGCAACAACAAAAGAGCAACAACAAGAGCAGCAACAACAACAAGAGCAGCAACAACAACAAGAGCAGCAACAACAACAAGAGTAGCAACAACAACAAGATCAGCAACAGCAACAAGAGCAGCAACAACAACAGGAGCAGCAACAACAACAAGAGCAACAACAAGAGCAACAACAAGAGCAGCAACAACAACTAGAGCAACAACAAGAGCAGCAGCAACAACAAGAGCAACAACAATAACAAGAGCAACAGCAACAACAAGAGCAACAACAACAACAAGAACACTAACAACAACAAGAGCAACAGCAACAACAAAAGCAACAAAAACAAGAGCATCAACAACAGCAAGAGTAGCAACAACAACAAAAGCAGCAACAACAAAAAGAACAACAAAAAGAACAACAAGAGCAACAACAAGAGCAACAACAAGAGCAACAACAAGAGCAACAACAACAACAAGAGCATCAACAACAGCAAGAGTAGCAACAACAACAAAAGCAGCAACAACAACAAGAGCAACAACAAGAGCAACAACAAGAGCAACAACAAGAGCAACAACAAGAGCAACAACAAGAGCAACAACAAGAGCAACAACAAGAGCAACAACAAGAGCAACAACAAGAGCAACAACAAGAGCAACAACAACATCAAGAGCAGCAACAAGTACAAGAGCAACAACAAGAGCAACACCAAGAGCAACAACAAGAGCAACACCAAGAGCAACAGCAACAACAACAATAACAAGAGCAACAGCAACAACAAGAGCAACAACAACAACAAGAGCAGCAACAAGATCATCAACAAGCATTCCACAGAAGCGAACGGCCACTCGTAATCTACTTTATCCTCCATCCCTGGTGATCATGATCATCTCAGACAATTTCTCAGGTAGACACCCGATCTATATCCCACAGACTCTTGGCAGTTATGATATAGTTAACGCAGAATAAACTGTGGACACTGGGTTAAATGAGATATGTGAACGTAGGCCACGAAATGAAAATATGGAAAGGCAATGAACATTACAGAAAATAGAAAAATAAATAAACAAATGAATGAATAAATATATAAATAAGTAAATAAATAAATAGACAAATGAATAAACAAATAAGTAAATAAATGAATAAATGAATGAATAAATAAATAAATAAATAAATGAATAGGTAATTAAATAAATTAATAGATAAAAGATTGAAAGGCGACGTAGCACAATTTCGTCTTTCTAGTCTCAAAACGCGACGGCGAGGACCCATTGGATGTTTAGGGTCTTGACCGGGTCTGGATGGGAGGAGGAATGTCTGAGGGCAATTGACTTTGTCATCTTACCTCATCTCATCTCATTTCAGGACTTTTCTTCCCCCCGATCGTCTCTCTCAACTTTGCCTCTGTTCCCAAGGGAGAGCCTTCGATTTTTCCCACCTCTCTCTC
>NC_134778.1:18357944-18372944 GCF_046742065.1 Oratosquilla oratoria | reverse complement strand
AGCAAGTGGGTCTGCCCCACATCTATCATAACTCTAACTTCCTTCCATTTCATTTTTTCCTTACACTTAACCCCTAAACCCCCCTCCCTCCCTCACCCCTATCTTTCTATCCTGCCCTCTAACTAATTAATAATAAGTCCTAAAACAGTTTAGAAGTTTGAGTTACTCTTTTTTTACTATTGGGACGATAATCTTCCTCCATGATGTGGTGATCTCCAGGAGTGATGGACTATAGCACCAGCCTGCCGCCGCACCCACCACTGCCGGCGCCGCAGTACCAGCCTGCCGCCGCACCCCCCACCGCCGGCGCCGCAGCACCCACCACCGCCGGCGCCGCAGCACTAACCTACCGCAGCACCAACCTGCCGCCGCACCCACCACCGGCGCCGCAGCACCAGCCTGCCGTCGCACCCACCACCTCCGGCGCCGCAGCACCAGCCTCTCGCCGCACCCCCCAACGCCGGCACCGCCGCACCCACCACTGCCGGCGCCTCAGCACCAGCCTGCCGCTGCACCCCCCATCGCCGACACCGTCGCACCCACCCCCACCGGCGCCGCAGCACCAGCCTGCCACCGCACCCACTACCGCCAGTGCCGCAGCACCAGCCTGCCGCCGCACCCACACCCCGGCGCCGCAGCACCAGCCTGCCGCCGCACCCACACCCCGGCGCCGCAGCACCAGCAGTCTGCCGCCGCACCCAACCCCCCGGCGCCGCAGCATTGACCTTCGCCTGCCGCCGACGTGAACCACTCCTGCCGCTCAGTCGCCGAAAACCTGCCTTGCCGTAGTCGAAGTGGACCACCCCTAATCACTGCCAACACCTCAGTCATCATGGACCAGCCTGTCCCTCCCTCAACGGACGTGGTTGCCAGGCAAACACCACCCACGGACATTCCCGTCAACTGCACTTCCATCCCCGGACATCCAAGACTGGCTTATTTCACCAGTCACTCGAGGGGGGGTGGAGTAATGTGGCAACACGCCACAACTGCTGCAGTGTCCCCTAAGTATACATAGCTTCATTGTATATAATATTGTTAATCTGCATTACATCATTGTATATACCAATTCCCATCATTACCGTATATTGTAAACATTACGTCTCATACGATCATCACTATTATATTACTAAATGGATTTGTATATAGTTATATTTGCATACGCTTTACAGAGCATTTGTATATTCATCGAGTATTATTCATGCCATGGCGGACGGCCGATTCACTAATAAGTCTGACCGAGCAAGTGGATCTGCCCCACATCTATCATAACACTAACTTCCTTCCATTTCATTCTTTCCTTCTACTAAACCCCCAAATTCCCCCCTCCCTCCCTCTCCCCCATCTTATCTATCCTGCCCTCTAACTAAAACTAATAAGTCCTAAAACAATTTCGAAGTTTGAGTTACTCCTTCCTACTACGAGTATTAGGACGATCAAGCTTCTACCATGATGTGGTAACCAGCCTCATCATATATGGGTATTTATATATGAATGTATATATGTATATGTATATATATATATATATATATATATATATATATATATGTATATATATATGTATGTATATATATTTAAACTTAGAACCCACTGTCGGTGGAAAAATATAAAAAGTGAGATGATTGTTCCTGTATATTTCGACCACTCTCTGTAGTCCTCTTCAGCAGAATGATTACAAAGGTATAGTACAAGAATATATACATAGTAATGAGGTATATGAAGGGGGACATGGGAAGACACAGGTGAATTTACCCTAGGTAGGGTGATCGTTGTTGGAACCAATAATGTTTGAACATATTTTATTAACTGCTAATGATGTAATACAGTCCGGAATCCAATGACCTTTTGAGATGTTGAAATTCGAGACATCTTTGATGAAAGAAGATTCTATTATTTTTCTCTTGAAGCTACAATTTGATTTAAAAATTATATCTGCGTTGTCCCAGTCTATGCGGTGGTCTTTGTTGAATGAGTGAAGAAACACTGCAGAGGTCTCATGCATATTTAACCGAGTTTTTGTGTTCTTTAATCCAGTACACTTGATCACAATCCTTGCATGGTAATTTATAAACTCCTGGGTTGTTATTATCTTGGGTTCTTCCCAAGAAAATTGAAAATTTGAAAATAGTTCAAAAGTCATATCCCTAATATACATGTGCATATATATATATATATATATATATATATATATATATATATATAATATATATACATGTACACATATATGTATATATGGGAATGTTGTTATGCATTTTCTTTTTTGGCTACCTCCCTTGTAAGGGGGGAAAAAACCTTGGTATATTTATGTATGATGTATATATATATATATATATATATATATATATGTATATATATATATGTGCGTGTGTGTACGTGTACGTGTACGTGTACGTGTACGTGTACGTGTGCGCGCGTGCGTGTGTGTGCGCGCGTGCGTGTGCGTGTGTGCGTGTGTGCGTGTGTGCGTGTGTGTGTGTGTGTGTGTGTGCGTGTGTGTGTGTGTGTGTGTGTGTGTGTGTGTGTGTGTGTGTGTATGTGTGTGTGTGTGCGCGTGTCTCTGAGATATGAAAAGTTTAGAAAGATAAGAAAATGCATATTATGATCTGAATTGTATTGATAACCCTTTACTTTGCCAGGCACATTCGTTATTGTTCATTTTTTTTTTTTTTTTTTTAATACAGAAAAAGGTTACTGAAATAGTAAGAAGTACTGAAGGAAAATACCGTCATAGCGCACATATTATTACCCCGTCTGGGGTATTGGATGCATATTATTGTGGCAGAGTAGCATGTAGTTGATACTTTAGGGTCTATATGGGGCGCCCCTACAGACCAGAGTCATACATCGTTTTGTCTGTGATAGAGGAAAACTCTGTTCATAGAGAAATGATAACACTTTTATACTACGACTCTCACTCCGTTATGCTGTCCCCCAGCCCTTTGTTACTGTTCTGTACCATTTCTCTGAATATTCATTTCCTTTTTTCGCCTACCTGGTGGGGGAAAAGAATGCTACCACCAAGTCTTCCCACTTGAGTCGTAAGAGGCGACAAAAAACGGGACGGGGAATGGGATTAGGAATCCTGCTACCTGTAGCCCTAAAAGGAACATTCCTAAAAAAAGTAAAGGCATAAGAGGGTCTGGGAGTTTTCCAACAAGTACCCTGATGTTTGGGTCTTTTAATGTGCGTGGAGGTGGTACAGATGAATGTAAAAGGGAATAGATAGGCAGTATGTTTGTGAGAAGAAAGATGGATGTGCTGGCTTTGAGTGAAACTAAAATGAAAAGGAGGGGCCAGTGTGAATTTGGGAGTGTAGCTGGGAGGCTCTTAGGAGTGAAGAGGGGACGAGGGAGAGAAGGGGTGGCTATACTAGTAAGTGAAGAGATTGATAAGCGTGTAGTGGAGTGGAAGAAGGTTTCTTCAAGGTTAATGTGGATCAAGATGAAGCTGGGAAGGGAGATGTGGGTTTTTGTAAGTGCGCATGGACCTGGTAGTGAGAAAAGCGTAGAGGAAAGGGAGACTTTTTGGTTAGATTTAAATGAGTGCATTGAGGGATTAGGAAGAAATGTCAATGTAGTTGTATTGGGAGACCTTAATGCTAGGGTAGGAAACGAACCAATAGGTGGAGTGATTGGAAAGTATGGAGTTCCAGGTAAAAATCGTAGTGGAGAATTGATGGTGAAGATGTGTCTTGAAAGAGAGTTGATAGTAAATACAGTGTTTAGGAAGAAAGTCAAGCAAAAGTACACATGAGAGAGGTGGCGAATGGAAGAGTGGCAGATAGAGCGTTAATGGACTATATAATGGTGACCAGGAGTATGGTAGGAAGAGTTAAGGATGCATATGTTCTAAGGGGAGATAGTGGGGGAATATCAGATCATTTTCTGGTGGAAGGTAAATTGAGAATGGAGAACAGGTGGAGAAAGAGGAAAAGGGCAGAAGGTAGGAAGGGACTTAGAGTAAACTGCTTAAATGAGAAAGAAAAGGAGAATGAGTATAAGAAGAAACTGAGTGAGGAGTGGGAGGGAGTGAAGGATAGAGTGGAACTAGGATTGGAGGAATGAGGATGGTTCAAGGAGGGAGTCATAAGGTGTGCAAAGATGGTGTGTGGAACAAGGAAGGTGGGAGGAAATAGAGGGAAGGATAGTGAGTGATGGGATGAGGAAACAAAGATTGGTGTAGAAGAGAAGAATCAAGTTTTCATAGATTGGCTACAAATTAGCACGAGGGAATCATATGAGAGGTACAGTAAAGAGAAGGGACGTCAAGCATAAGATAAAGGAAACAAAGAGAAGAGCAGATGTGAAATGGGGTAAGAGTATGACAGAAAAGTTTGAAAGTAATTAAAAGGTGTTTTTGGAAAGAAATTAAAAGAGGAAGAGGAGGGGAATCAAGTAGAGAAGAAAAGGTAAAAGGTGCAGATGGAGAAATGATAATGGAAGAGAAGGCAGTGAGAGGAAGGTGGGCAGAGTCTTTTAGGGAGTTGTTAAATGTGAAGGAGGATAGGGAGGGAAAGGTAGTTACAGTGGGAAGCGCTAAGAAAATGAGAGTGATGAGTGAGGAGAATGGAGGAGAAATAGGGAAAGATGAAGTGAAAGCAGCTGTTAAGATGATGAGAGCAGGTAAGGCACCTGGGTTGGATGGATGCTATGCAGAATGTCTGAAGAAAGGAGATACAGTTATGGTGGACTGGCTAGTGAGGTTATTTAATGTTTGTTTATGAGAGTGTAGAGTACCGGAGAACTGAAGGAGTGCCTGTTTCGTTCCGCTTTACAAGGGAAAGGGGGAAAAGTGTGAGTGTAGTAGTTTCAGCGGGATCAGCTTGTTGAGTGTAGTTGGGAAGGCTTATGGTAGAGTCTTGACTGAGGGGATTAGGAGAGGAACAGAGGGAGTAATTGGTGAGGAATAGTGTGGTTTTAGGACAGGTATGGGTTGTGTAGATCAGATTTTTGTGGTAATACAGATATGTGAGAAAGCTGAAGGAAAAGGTAAAGATTTTTTTTTGGGGGGGGGGATTTGGAAAAGGCTTACGACAAGGTAGACAGGAAGGCACTGTGAGAGGTACTGCAGATATATGGGATAGGAGGAAAGATGTTAAGAGCACTCAAGAGTGTAATGGTGGGACTTTTTCAGGGATGTGTTATGTCGCCCTGGCTGTTTAATCTATACATGTATGTGTTGGTGCGAGAGGTGAATGCAAGGGTAGTGGGTCAGGGATTGGAGATGGGTAAAAAAAATGGAGAAAAGTGGTAAATAAGCCAGTTGTTGTTTGCTAACGACACTGCGCTTGTGGCAGGATCAGAGGAGGGATTGAGGAAGTTGGTGACAGAGTTTGAGAAGGTGTGTGAAAGAAGGAAGCTGAAAATAAATGTGGGCAAAAGTAAGGTGATGAGATGTACAAGGGGAGAGAGTGACAGCAGGCTGGAAGTGATCATTAAGGGAGAGAGACTAGAGGAGATGGATAGTTTTGGATACTTGGGTGCGAACGTAGCAGTAAAGGGAGGAGTGGGGGTGGAGGTGGAGTGTAGATTGAGAGAAGCGAGTGAATGCCTTGGTTGACTGAAAGGTGTGGTGAGAGGTAGACATCTGGGAATGGATTCTGGGGGGAGGTTGTGTGAAGGAGTGATTGTGCCGACAGCACTGTGTGGGGCGGAAGCATGGAGCATGGGCGAGGAGGAGAAAAGGAGTTTTAATATGTTTGGGGTGAGGTGTCTGAGAGATGTGATGGAAGTTGCTGGCCTGGATGGAGAGAAAAATGAGGAGGTGAGGAGGAGAACGGGGATGGAGGTGGAATTGTGAGATGGGGTTGATGGGGGAGTGTTGGGATGGTTTGGACACGTGGAAAGAGTGAGTGGGGGAATTAGTAAAAGAGGTGTGAAGGGCAGAGGTGGAAGGAGTGGATATGGGCGGGCGTCCTAGGATGAGATGAATGGATAGGATAATGGGGGCATTACAAAAGAGAGGAATGTCTGTTGAGGAAGGACGGGAGAGAACGGGAGATAGGGGTGAGTGGAGAAGGGTTGTGTGTGGATGGTGCTTTGATACATAAGGGGGAGTGAGTGGGGGGTGGGGAGGTATGTGTGAGAAATAATTTGACGCAGCACAAAGGGGTTTCTCCCCGTCTTCTCATTTTCTGCATGGGGGGCATCTCCGAATTGATGAAGCGGCCTTGCTGTGGATGTGCTGTGTCTTGCGACCCTGCTTCTGACCCAGGACAGTGGACAGGATGCAGGGATGACCCGTCATCCAGGAGGTGCCAAGATGAGAGGGAGGGAGGAAGGTGGAGGGGAGTGGAATATGTAGGGGATGGAATAGGTGGGAGTGGTTTATATGCCGTTTTCTTTTTGGCTACCCCCCGTGTAACGGGGAAAAACCTTTGGTATATGCATGTATGTACTATCATTTTTAAAGATGACCTACTGTTCAATCGAGCAATCACTTTCTGAATGTCATACAGCCAAATTTATTGAAGAAAAGTCGTCGATATGAAAGCGCCACGTTGTCGATAGGCCTAAAAATAGCATATATGTTATAATTTTTTTCCTGCGCAAGACCATAGTGTATTTCAAGATTTAGGAGGAGGGAGAGATAAAGTGCGAAGAAGTAGTGAGGTGTGGAAGGGAGGGAGGTTTTAAAAGGAATAGATGGGGGTAAGAGGATGAAGATAGTGCATACCCCACTAAGGTACCTAAGGAAGGTTATAAAGAACCTGAAGTATCTGATTTGCAACGTGCTTATATATTTCTTTTATCTACCATCCTTTCCACGTCCACCATTGTGAGGCAAGAATTCATAGTTCCTTGTTAAATGGGACGCGTAGAAAGGAGGAGATGAAGGGAGAGTGAGGGAAAGAGCAAGGGTAAGAAAAGAGAGAGAGAGAGAGAGAGAGAGAGAGAGAGAGAGAGAAGAGAAAAGAGGAGAACCGTGAGAAACCGGAAAAGTACATTCACGACCTAAAGTTCGTGCGAAGTAAAAATCTATGTAAAAACAATGATATAAAATGTAAAAGAATTGTATGGAAACAAAATGAAATAGTAACAGAACAAAAGCGAAAGGTTAGAATATTTTCGAATTACAAAATACTGATTTCTTTTTCTTTCATTTTTTAGGTGGGAGAAATGGGCGTTTAGGTATCTCTTGTGGAAATTTAATGTTCCCGATTCGAGCCTCTCAAGTAGATATCATTTATGTGGCAGTAAATAGCACCATAAATTTCCTTTCCCGCAGAAAGAAACGTATTGACTATGTCAGAGGGCGGTTGCTTACGACTTCAACCTTCACCTATAAATCGAACATATTTCCTTTTTCTATTTTACGATATTTTCAAAATATATATCAATAAACACACAATATATGTATATATATATATATATATGTATGTATGTATATTTGTGTGTGTGTGTGTGTGTGTGTGTGTGTGTGTGTGTGTGTGTGTGTGTGTGTGTGTGTGTGTGTGTGTGTGTGTGTGTGTGTGTGTGTGTATGTATATGTATATATATATATGTGGCGGCATGAGGTACAAAGGGATGGGATTGAAGCATCATATGACACACTTCGGGCCTTGTGTTTTTCATACAGACTGTGGTATCTACAAATACCAAAGTTTGCACTGATAAATCTCCTATTACGTTAGTAATCATCATAATAATTAGATACATTTCATTATCAATTCTTTGTATCATACTTCAATGTTCCACACAATTAATTTCATCTCAATACCCTACCATGATTGCTTTCACCGCCATAGCTCATCATAAATCCTCTCTTATTATCAACATCCATTTTATATTCTGGGAAAATAAACAATGTTATCAATGATATGGCTTCTATACCAACTTGTTATTACATTAATTTTTAAACATATCATGGAAACATTCTCATTTAGTGCTTACCAAAAAAAGTTCAGACTACTTACTGAAGTTGTCTTCTCTGGCCGAGAGCCAGTCACAAAAAAGAACCGGTTAGAAACGACGCTACATACGTCACTACTTTCTTATCGCGGAACAATACAAAAGGGAGCGTAAATAAACAAATTATATTTCTTCAGAACAATACCATTATCTTCTAATATAATTTCATAACACTATTTTATTATACATAATGAACCAATGCAATAACTTAATTTCAAACATATACACTTTCAATATAATTTTCCATATGTTGTAAAGTACGTACTTAAATCAAACATCATACGCCGTGAGTTGCAGTTAGCTTGTAGCTCATACTATTTACATCTATAATATATCAATACAATATGACAATTTCAGACATCGGGCAATTGGCATTCAGTACATACTTAAATCAAATGTCATACGCCGTGAGTCGTGGTTAGTTTTTTGTACATCTTTCCACATGTACAATATCAGTACATTACGACAATTCCAGACATAGGGCAATTGGCATTCACAGTACATACTTAAATCAAATATCATACACCGTGAATCGTAGTTAGTTTGTGGTACATATTTTCACATATATATTGTATCAATACATATCAATAATACATATCAATATATATATATATATATATATATATATATATATATATATTGTGTGTGTGTATGTATATATTTACGGTATATATACAGTATGTGTGTGTATATACAGTATATATCTATATATAGAGAGTAAACGACATATGAGAGTTTAGGTGGTGGAAGTAAAGCGAGATGTTTTCGGAATAGATTTTACTCTTACGTTACGACCAACTTGATCTTCTTCAGAGAGTTGTCTACAGAGGGTTTTCTGTCACAATTTATATAATCCCTGAGGGGCTGTTCGGTAAAGTCACAGCGCCCGGGCGGTGGGCAGTTGTCCGGTGTATCAATGGGTCTTCTTGTAGTATAAGCACACTTGCCACTTTTAATAAGCAGACAAATCCCTCTCTTCCATTAATGTTTTCATTGACGTTTATATACGGAGCTTCAATCGTCTTTCTCGTCATCTTTTCATAACCCTTTCTGAGGAATTTGGCCTCTTTCCAATGGGGAAGGTGGCCAAACTTGTCTGCATGATAAAGTAAAGAGTTAGATTTCCTCTGTGCTCGAAGGTCAATTTTATGTCCAGATTGAAGTTTGTCTAAACCTTGACTTGATTCACCAAAATAGGAGGCCGAGTATCCCTTACAAGGAATCTCAAGTCTATTCCGAGAACAGTTTTGTTTTACTTCCACAATCCAATCTCTCAATCTATATATATACAGTATTTCAACAAAAACCCACTGTGTTGGATAAGAAGAAATGAAATAAATAGATTCCATATATTTCGATCACGGACTGTGATCCTCTTCAGTCGAATACAGAGTAGAGGAGCCAAAGGCATGTCTTACAAACAGAAAAAGAAGGAACATGGATAGGACCCAGGTAGCGTCTAATGCTTTGCGGGGCAGGTCACCCGCCTTCACCAGAGATGGTAGTAATTTGTTGACTGCCCAGGTGGTAATGCAGTCAGGTGACCATTGTCCATGAGATATATTGAAATTTGGAAATTTGTTAATCAAGGATGATTCTATTATTTTCCTTTTAAAACTGCACTTTGAATTGAAGATAATTTTTGCTTCATTCCAATCTATACGATGGCCTTCGTTGTCTACGTGTTGGAAGACACACCAAAATTCCGCTGTCTTCCAACACGTAGACAAAGAAGGCCATCGTATAGATTGGAATGAAGCAAAAATTATCTTCAATTCAAAGTGCAGTTTTAAAAGGAAAATAATAGAATCATCCTTGATTAACAAATTTCCAAATTTCAATATATCTCATGGACAATGGCTCAAACGTCCGGACCCCGGGAAAGGATAAGTCTCATTTTATTTCTGTCCCTAATTCTACAAACACCATAGCTATTGATGATTATTTGTTAAAAGGTGGAATGAATATAGCAAAAACATCTTCCAATAAAATAGGAAAAATATTTAAGAAACATAATAATATGCGTAATAATCTCAGTGTCATTTACCGTATTCCATGCAACGGTTGTCCATCATCTTATTTCGGTGAGTCAGGTCGAGGGTTCAATAAACGCTTGAATGAGCACAAAAACGATCTCAGGGCTCATAGAACATCTAACTCCCTGGTTCGTCACCTGGACAAATGTGGACATCTACCTGATTGGAACAACGCAGAAATTCTACACGAGGGATTTGAGAAGAAAATGAGAAAAACTGTGGAAGCTGCACATATCGCCGCCAACAAGAACAACAACGACAGAGACGGATTTAAATGCCTCTCGAAAGCAGCAAGTGTCCTAATAATTAAATCGTTAGCCAAAGGGAAAACATGACGCTCATACCTTGGCGGGTTCCCTCTCACTACGAATATAAGAATTGTGATCCGTCTGTAATGCTGTAGTCCTCTGAAGAAGACCAAGTTGGTCGCAACGTTAGGGCAATAAACTCTATTCCTAACACATCTTCGTTTGCCCTTCCCCACCCGCATTCTCTCTCATTTGTCTGAAATAATCTTAAATATATATATATATATATATATATATATACATATATATATATATATATATATATATATATATATACATATATATATATATACATATATAATACATATCCCTGCACAGGGTGCAGGGATGACCCGTCATCAAGGAGGTGCTAAGATTAGGAGGGTGGAGGGGAGTGGAGTGTATTTAGGGATGGAATAGGTGGGAATGATTTTATGCCTTTTTTCTTTGGCTGCCTCCCTTGAAAGGGGGAAAAAGCTTTGGTATATGTATGTATATATATATATATATATATATATATATATATACATATATATATATATATATGTATATACATATATATATATATATACATATGTATATACATATGTATACATAGGTATATATATACAGGGAATCCCCACAGGGTTTCTCAGGGGTTCCCTAGTGACTATCCAAGGGCTCCCCGAATGTTTCCAGAGGTTTACCCGGGAGTCTACGGACGTCTCACTCTCAGCCAATCAGTCATCTCCGTTCCCGTGACGTTACCACTGTCTTAACCAATCAGGGGCCTGGGTTTATCCTTAGAAGACGTTACCATGTTACTGGGCCAACTACACCCGGCGATGTCCTCTTTTCGGCGGAACCGCCGTTCCCGATCATTTTGACAACAAATTCTTTAGTACACACACACACACACACACACACACACATATATATATATATATATATATATATATATATATATGTATATATATATATAATGTATATATATATATGTATATATATATATATACATGTATATATATATATATATATGTATATACATATGTATATATATATGTATATGTATATATATATATGTATATGTATATACATATGTATATGTGTTTATATCTATATATATATCTGTATATGTATATATGTATATGTATATATATCTATATATGTATATATATGTATATGTTCATATATGTATATATGTATATATATGTATATGTATATTTATGTATATATATGTATATGTATATTTATATGTATATGTAATATATATGTATATATATATGTATATGTATATGTATATATATATATGTATATGTATATATATGTGTGTTAATAAGAACACGGGTACGTGTGCTTTACTTCTGCAAAGTAGACCACTTGGAAGAAAGAAACCAACGAAGCAGAGCGCTTTCGGATATTACATCTTCATTTCAAAAAGTACATAGTTGAATATAAATACAAAGGTTATATATAAATGAAGAATGAACAAGGAAAGTTTACATAAGAGGAGAAGCGGTAGGTCAGGCCGCAAGGGTCAATGCGTCCCACTAATGAGGGAGGGGCGACCTTAGGTAACACTCGCAGGGTTACATTTTACCTTGTTATTCTTTTGATCACTGGTGGTATTGATCAAACTGCATTCTATTAAGTTTGTTACTATTATGTTATTGGTGTGATAGATGGTATGGGCATTACCCCAATCAACAGGATGATTATCTAATTCAACATGTTTGAAGATTCCACTAGAGTTATTGCCATCCCTAACATTTTTCTTATGTTGTTCAATTCTGATGCTTAAGGGTTTGGCAGTTTGACCTATGTAAAATTGATTACACGTTTTGCAAGGAATTTTATAAATGTATCATTTTCTAACTTCAATACTATTGTTGATGAACTTATGTTTTACTGTACTATTATTCTTAAAAACTGCCTTTGCGTTAAATCTTTCTATTAATTCTGTGGCACTAGACAAATTTTCTTGAAATGACAAATTATTATGATAACTGAACGATGATTTTGGTTGGGAAGTTAGAAATTATTTCTTTGCAAAATTGTAAGCAATATCAAGGAATTGTTTGGGATATTTCAATTTCAGCCCAATGTTAAAAACATTTCTGGTTTCGTCAGACACGGGAAGCTCTAAGAAACATAGTAGAGAAGACTGAAAGTTTAACACTATTTGGACGAGAACAATAATAATGAATATATGACCTTACATTGGTTGGTTTTTGATGTACTTTAAATTTAAGCTGTTGTCACGACGTAGAATAGTGCAGTCTGAGAAAGGTAAGGTACCACTTTTCTCAATTTCTAAAGTAAATTTAATGGAATCAATAAGGATATATAATTTGCTTTAAAAAAACATGCACATTTCTATCTTCTGGCCAAAGCCATAAAATGTCATCAATGTATCTAAGCCAATGGATGTTAAGAGGGAAGATTTTATGCAGTATTCTAGTTTTGAAAAATTCTATGTATAAATTACTCAAAACTAGGGGTAAAGGGTTTCCCATACTTATGCCGAATTTTAGGAATAGAAATTACCATTAAATTGAAACTACAATCTTTAACACAAACCTTAATTAGTTCAATCAATGTCTATGATGGCAATGGAAGAACATGTTTATTAAGTTCATCTTGAAGAAAAAATAATAAATTATCTATGGAGACTTTAGTAAATAAACTACCGATATCAAAACTAACCAATGTACTGTAAACTTATAATTTGGTTTGATATGATAGTTTGTATATTAAATCAGAAGTATTTGTAACATGAGAAGAAGAGATTGCACCTACTAAAGGGCTAAGAATAGTAACTAGCCATTTGGATAGCTTGTAAGAAGCGGAACCAATTGACGAAACAAAAGGTCTAGCAGGGTTGTTACATTTATGAGTCTTAATGAGACCATACATACGTGGCAAAGGAGGGCTAATTAAAATAATTCCTGCATGAGGTCTCTATTCTCATGAAGCAGCTCTTTTAACTTCTTGTTATAATTACTATTAACTGCTTCTGTAGCATTTTTGTTGAAGAGGGTGTATTATTATCACCTAATAAGTCATTCATTTTCCTAAGATAACCATCCTTGTTTAAAATAACAACTGTATTAGATTTATCTGCGGCATGTACTGCATTGTATCAAATATTTTGTGCTGGCTAGTCTTCCGACAGGTTTGTGTGTCCATATGACATATGGAATTAAACTCTCCTAATTGGATTCGAGCCCTTATCTGAGTGGTTTGCTTATTACGGCCTTTGTCTTGTAATAAGCAAGCCGCACAGGCAAGGGTTCGAATCCCATTGGAAAAATATTTTAGAGTGCTGTTGAATGTGGAGGAGGATAAGAAGGGACTGGTGGTAACAGTAGGAGGTGATACGAAAATGACAACGATGGGAGAGGAAATTGGAGGAGAAATAAGAAAAGATGAGGTGCTAGTAGTTCCGAAAATGACGAGAACAGGTAAAGCACCTGGGTTAGATGGGTGTCATATAAGGCGTCTAAAGAAAGGAGGCACATAGTGGACTGGCTGGTTTGGTTGCTTAATGTGTATCTAAGAGAAAATAAATTGTCAAAGACTGAGAGGCTGTTTCTATGTTAATAAGTTATACGAGAAACAGAGAGCATTTACAGTTTGTCATACTCTTAGTATTTTCAAAAAATTGTGATAAAAAATGAAATTGGTCCGGAGACCGAATACTTACTTCATGGTGCTACCTTCTTTCGTGAAAGAGGAAAAGGTAGACTTTAGGTAGATGCTGTACAGGGAGATACTACTGTACAAGGTTTACCACCAAAAGTTTCCAAAATCAAAACACTCATTGCCGGTGTCCTATACATTCGAGTTACATTTATTACTAAACGTAGCGGATTCCTCTTTTTATTTATTTTTTATTAACTAAATTATTCATTGGTCTATTTATTTGGTAATTAGTGCATTTGTCTATTTATCTATTGGTTGACTGATTTGTTGATATACTTTTTATTTATAGTCTATTCATTTATTTTCTATTTATCTATTTATTTACTTATTCTTCTATCCATTTATCTAATTACCCAAAAGAGAATAGATTTATCAATTTTTATCTATCGATTGATTTGCGTATTTAAGAATTTTTGTTTGATTATATACAATGTCTCCTTTCCCGTGTTGTGAAACTGCATAAAACAGATAAAATGATAATCAAATATATGAATAAATTTATATATAAACAAGCAACTGAGTAAGTCTATTTCCTCTTGAACGGTCTCTTGCGTTATTTCGTTAAGAATCAATTTTCATTTTCTGCCGCGTTCATATGCATACATTTAAGAAAATGGACAGGAGAATATTCGTATGTTGCACTACATATAAAGGGAGAGGATTTATGCAGGCGGCGTGGATAACAAAAGGAGAGAGAGAGAGAGAGAGAGAGAGGTGAGTGTGGAAGAGAAGAGAGAGATGGAAGAATAGAGACAGGGACAGGAAAGAATTGGAACGATGAAGGAGGAGAATAGAAAGTAAGGAGGAAGAATAGGAATGGGGAGGGAGAGATGGGGGAAGGAAGGAGGTGGGGAAGGAGTGAGGTGGGGAAGAGAGGGAGGAAGGACAGGGGAATAGTAAGGGAGAAATGGAGGAGGGAGAGAGAATGGAAGTACAGTGGAGTGTGAGGGAGGTGGAGAAGGGAAGGAGAAAAAGAAAAGGGAATAAGAGCAGGCGAGAGGAAGGAAAGAGGAAAAAGAAGAAAAGAATTAGAGTAAGGTCTAAAAGCATCAAAAGAAAAGAAGAAGGAAAGAAATACGATGT
>NC_134778.1:18327944-18335444 GCF_046742065.1 Oratosquilla oratoria | reverse complement strand
CCCCCAGGGGGTAAGTGGGCTCTGCAGTGGGCCAGTAAGGCTGCACAGGCAATTTGTTTCGTATTTATACAGATCACAGAGGGCAGAGATGACGACCTTTGTCCAAGATAAATCCTTTCTAGGTAATGGTTCCTAATCTAGATCTCGGAGACAGCCCTTTGAAATGACTTGGCTCCCAAAAAACAACAACAAAATATCATTATGTGTATAGAAAAGCTTCTTCCCCATTATAAGAGAGGTAACCAACAAAGACGTGAAATGAACTTCCTCCCCACTCACCACCCATTCCACACCCAATTATTTTCCATTTTATTTCACCTTGTGAATGAAGAGCCTTTCTACCCCACACCCACCCATAATAAAAAACTCATTAAGGTATAGTTATTCTTACTGTACATTATTAGCCCACTTCATCTTGTGTGCAATTTTCATTATGCTTTTCTTAGTTGATGTATGTCTTCTAAGCATAGTCGATGTGTTTTTATCCAATGTGTTTTATTTTTTTATTTACTGATATTTTTAGAGGGTTTCACAGAATATGCTGTTGGTCTTGTCAGAGTTTGATACTTCGAAATGGCTAAGAACAACTGTAATATTTGAATAAGATTGTCTGTTGTTTTTTTCTTCAAATTTTGCGTGGGTCTCCATAAGGACGCCGTCGTATTTGTCAACTTGTCCCAGTGTTTAGCTTACTGGGTTTATATCTCAAAGTGTATGGTCCCAAGGCCTGATAGATGGATTTTTAATTTTTTTTTTTTTTAAGATAATGTACAGGCTCTTTCCTTCCGACTTAGGGATATATAATAATGGTTTTTGCAGTGATGGTACTGTCAGTTTCTCGTTATAGGTTGATTGGCGAAGCTTTTTTTTCTTTTGTTTCTTTCATTATTTCTTTTTTTCTTTTTTTGTTACCTCTCTATTTTTCTCGCGTTCTTTTCTATTTTTTTCTGTTCTTCCTTTATGCTTTGTTCATTCCACACTTTTTTATTTTACAGTTTGTTTCTTCTCTCTCATTTCCTTATTCCTTTCTTTATTCATTAAATCCAGACGCCTTCAATTGTACGAATACCCCTTTCCTTTCCTCCACCCCCATTTCCCTTTTCTCCCTTCTCTCGCTTTCTCTCATCTTTACCCTTCCCTGTCATTCCTCCCTATTCTTTTCCTCTTCGCTACCCTCCTGCGTCTGCTTCTCCCTCCCTCTCCTCCTCCTCTATTCCTTTCTCCCTCCGTCTTCCCCTCCCCCTACCCTCCTCCCCTCTCTATCCGCCTCCCTTTCCCCTTCTCCTTTTCTTTCCCCCTCCCCCTTCCTCATCACCCCTCCCCTTCCCTTTCCCCCTTGTACTTCCACTCCCTTCCCCATTTCCTCTAGCCCCCTCCCCCAACCCTCCCCCACCATTCCCGCCTCCCGTCTTTCATCCTCTTCTCCGTCCGCGCTATGCCTAAGGAATTCAGAATCAGATGACTCGAGGCTCTCTGGGCCCGGACAGAGCCATGGTCGGCCCTCTCCTAATGTACGTACGTGCAGTAGCGTGATGGCGTTCTGGGCCAGTTAACCATTCAACTCCGATGACAAGATGTCTTGTCATTTGGTCAAATAAAACAAAAAATCATAAAACACCAAAATGTTTGATCAAACACCAGAAAAATATGACGTCAGTCCTCGCTTCGCTCGCAGCGAAGCGAGGACTGACGTCATATTTTTCTGGTGTTTGATCAAACATTTTGGTGTTTTATGATTTTTTGTTTTATTTGACCAAATGACAAGACATCTTGTCATCGGAGTTGAATGGGTTAAGAGTGTCCATGAAGGGAAATGAACCATCGCTCCAACTAACTGTAGGACTCTTATTTGAAATTAAATCACCTGGCGACGGACAAGACGTAAGAAACGAAGTGTCACAAGCCACGGGAAGGGTTGATCGAGATTGGTCTAACCTTCTTTGCTACAAATAAGTTCCATAAAGTTTTTCATCGTTAGACATGGCAGTCTCAAGTGCGATATTGCGTTCAAGGGGATCTTTGAAAAATAATAATAATGGATAAATAAATAAATAGATGAATAAATGAATAAATGAATAAATGAATAAATGAATAAATGAATAAATGAATAAATGAATAAATGAATAAATGAATAAATGAATAAATGAATAAATGAATAAATGAATAAATGAATAAATGAATAAATGAATAAATGAATAAATAAATAAAGAATATATATTTTTTTCTGATTGGCGATAAGTCTTTATAATCTTTAAGCCTAAAACTAAATGAAATCTTACGGCGTTTGGCAGAGTATATTTGGAAATTCCAGAACATATGTGTGTGTGTCTGTTTGTTTGTTTGTTTTGGTTTGCCCGCTCAACTTCCACTTGTTGATTCTTGAAAATTCACTCCTCTTATCTGCTTGTTTAGATGATCCTACTAAATTGCTAAAATTGTCCTTGATACTTTTTCATCAATTCAATGCATGAAATTGTTGTAATTATGCTTTTATTACTCTATATATTATATGCTTATATATAAGATATTATTGGCTCAGTAATATAGTGGCTGATTTTTTCCCCAGTCTTTAATAAAACACTTCAGTAATAATAATTGGAAGGATACTATACACGTTATTGAGGGTGAATTTTTAAAAATGTAAGATTAAGTGTTACTTCTGCCTAATATTTTGAAAGAAACTAAATCAAGTGAGAATTATACTTCAATTTATATTCCAAGTCATCGTATTTGTGCTATAGGGAACATGTGTTTAAAAGCGTCATCTATATTCACAAAATTCAGGTTAGCCCCCACCCCAAGTGTCATTTACTAGATATTTACCAAATTCAGGTTAGCCTCCCCCTCCTGCATTTTTATTCTGGATTCGCCACTGGCCCATTTCTGTCTTCTTGTGTGAGTGTTGTATGTTCTAATATCTCTCACCCACCGTCTTTCGTATGATTCTTCTCGTTCTTTTCTCCAGCGGTTCGGATTTGTGGAAATTGTAGAATCAGTAAAAGCTTTTTGCGCCAGGAGACCGGCACGAACGAGGGACCTTAAGATACCTGCATCAGCATTACCTTTTTTTTTTTTTTTTTTTTTTTTTTTGCACGCCTGTAATCACATGTGTTGTGTGTGCATACATATATGCATGCGTGTGCGTATGCGTGCGAGTGTTTCTTTATAGTTTTGATGCAAAATTACTTTTCATGAACCAAAGTAAAAACTTTCAACTGCACTTTTGTAGGGTTTTGATCTGGCATCATATTACCTATTGATCCAGGAAATAAGGAGCTCCACCTTGAGTCTGTTAAATGCAACCAAAGCTGGACTCTTAGAAACTTCTCGGGAGTGAGGGAATGCCACGGGAATGAATGAAAAAGCTTATCGGCAGCCGTACTATCAGGAAAAGTGACATACGATGCCTAAAGAATTAATCGAGGACTACAGCCATAAGCGTTTTCTAATCTAAGCGCTTTAGAATGTTCAGTATAAAAGTTGTTCTCGAGTATGATGCTCCCTTTGCAATTAGGAAAATGACTTCGAGGCATCATAAGTATGAAGTCTGAATAATTGCAACTCATTTTCTATAACCGGCGCTTCTATCCTTGGGAGCTATATTGCTCCGCAGTGGTGCACTCATAGGGGTGGAGGAGTTATGGAAAGGATGGATAGCAGAAGTTAGATGTAGACAGTATTCCTCCTTGAGTGGAGGTCGATCTTCAGCTATAAAATAATGCCAAATACCTCTGGTTTCTAAAAGTTTCTAAAGTTATAAATAAAAGAAAATTATGATGTTAACACCCCATTCGGGAATATCAACCCCAAGGCGATATAAAAACATCTAACGTTTGCTCGAAAAATAACATCCTGGAAGAAGACGGAAACAAGTATACTTGGATAAGGAATAGGGTATAACACACAAGAAAGAACTTAACAGAAAAACAAAACATTAATTACCCCTTTCTACGGAAGGTATTAAATCAGTCCACCAATCAATCAATCAGCCAGTCAGTTAGTCAACTTGCCAATCAATCAAACAATTAATCACTCGCCCAGTCAGTCAGTCAGCCAACGTTTCAATCAGTCAATATATCAATCAGTCAACCAGTTAATCTGTCAATCAATCTACTGTCCATATATTGGATAATTTTTGTCCTCAGTATGCCTCCCGTCTCAAGTCAGAATAGCAGCACCTTCCCCCAAATTACAAATTTATCTTGCTAAAATGATGAAACATTTATACATATGGGCTAATCCATGATACTTAAAAAGGAGGAGTGAGTTGAGGATTATGTATATTGTAGAATTGGTAGGATTGTGTTTTGTAGTAAACTTAATATTCCTAAACGAAAATACGTGGTCTTATTCTCAAACTCACCCCTCATCCCTGAGACTCCAAAAGTGCTCCCTAAGGATGTAGGAATTCCTTCCTAATTGAGAAATCCGGGCATAGAAAAAGAAGTCGTCCCTCCTCTAAGGGCATCACTAAATATGCCCATACCAGAAATGCCGTAACATTTAACGAAGAGCCAAAAATATTGTAGCATCCAATGAGAAGGCGCAGGTTACGGACCTGACCAATTTATCAAATACTTCATCCTTCGTTTCTAAATATATACACTAAAACTTCGGCAGATGGAAATGAAGCAACGGCAGAGGTTGCATTCCATCTAATGAACAGGGAGATGGGTCGTGCACTCATAAGAGTGATTTTACTGTAAACACATTTCTGAACATCGACCTTACATACTGGCCAGGCCACTAAGCCACCCAATGTACCTACAGAGGCTATTTTTCTTGTAGTTTAGATCTTTTTCGTTCCTTCACCCCCCCTCTCTCTCTCTCTTCCCCCTTCTCTCTCTCTCTCTCTCTCTCTCTCTCTCTCTCTCTCTCTCTCTCTCTCTCTCTCTCTCTCTCTCTCTCTCTCTCTCTCTCTCTCTCTCTCTCTCTCTCTCTCTCTCTTCCTCTTCCTTTCTCTTTTTCTTCCTTTCTCTTTTTCTTCCTTTCTCTTTTTCTTTCTCTCCTCTTTCTCTCCCTCTTTCTCTTTCTCTTTCTATTTTTCATCTTCTTTTCTCTTTCTCTCCTCTCTTCCTCACCTCCTCACCTCTTTCTCTCCCTTTCTCTCTTTCCTTCTATTCTACTTTCTATTTCTTTTTTCTTTTTTATTTCTTTATCGTTTTCTTTCTTTCTTTCTTTATCTCTTTTCCTCTTTCTCTCCCTCTTTCTTGCTCTCATTTTGTATTTTATTATCTCGCTTTCTGTATGTATGTATGTATATATGTATGTATATGCATGTATGTATGTATGTATGTATGTATGTATGTATGCATGTGTATGTATGCATGTGTATGTATGTATGTATGTATGTATGTATGTATGTATGTATGTATGCATGTATGTATGTATGTGTATGTATGTATATGTATGCGTATGTATGTGTATGTATGTGTATGTATGTGTATGTATGTGTATTTATGTGTATGTATGTATGTATGTATGTATGTATGTATGTATGTATGTATGTATGTATGTATGTATGTATGTATGTATGTATGTATGTATGTATGTATGTATGTATGTATGTATGTATGTGTATGTATGTGTATGTATGTGTATGTATGTGTATGTATGTGTATGTATGTGTATGTATGTGTATGTATGTGTATGTATGTGTATGTATGTATGTATGTATGTATGTATGTATGTATGTATGTATGTATGTATGTGTGTATGTAGTATGTATGTGTATGTAGTATGTATGTGTATGTAGTATGTAGTATGTAGTATGTAGTATGTAGTATGTAGTATGTAGTATGTATGTATGTATGTATGTATGTATGTGGTATGTGTTATGTAGTATGTAGTATGTAGTATGTAGTATGTGGTATGTAGTATGTATGTATGTAATGTATGTAATGTATGTAATGTATGTAATGTATGTAATGTATGTATGTATGTATGTATGTATGTATGTATGTATGTATGTATGTATGTATGTATGTATGTATGTATGTATGTATGTATGTATGTATGTATGTATGTATGTATGTATGTATGTGTGTATGTATGTATGCATGTATGACTTTTTCAGTCTTCAGGTGCAGCTCCGAGACCTGACGTTGTCTCAGGACCATGTTCAAGATCTCTGTTACTTTAAATTGTAATTCCGTCACTTGTTTAGAAAATGTGACCTGGAAATAGTCCCACACTAATAATGCAGCAGGCAGAAAAGTCCAAAGTTTATTTCCAGAGTGATCAATGAAGAGTTTGAGGACCGTTGGCGGGTATTGTGGGACTCCGGAGTATCAGTCAAGGCAACTCGAGGCACCCTACGTGGAGCAAGGGTTAGCGTGCCTGCCTCGAACGGGGAAGCCTAAGTTCGATCCCCAGATAGTGTTTGAGTCACATTCTCGTGTCTACCCAACCCTTCTCTGCAACGGCGGGCATGAAAAGTTGGCTCCTGGTGAGTCTGATCGAAGTGATTGTACTTGTTTCAGACTCTGCACAATCACAGACATTACAACATCTCCCCCAGTCACTTCGTATAGACTTCCCACTCTCCAAAGCTTAAAGTATTACAAAGCTGAACTAAGGGACATAGGTTACATCGGCCCCCAAGGGATAGACCAACGCACCCGAAGTGATTCCTTCAAGCTGAACACGTGTATATATCATTTATATAGAAATAATTTTTAGAAATATAAAAATCATAACTCTCTAACATTCGTATTTTCTCTTGATATGATTTATACAAAGTTTTAGAAACCACCCACTTCATGTAATTACTTTTAGCTTAATTAAAAAGAATTTGTCATATGAAGGACTTTAGCCCAAAGGGAGTGAAAAGGAAAATAAAAGATGCAAGATAACATCAGATGTTTGTTTCCCAGAAAGACCGCGGTAATTTCCCCAGAGATTTTCTTGCACGAACTTTCGCATACAGTGGGAAACAAAAGTCTTGTCAACCCTATTGTATTCAGCAACTATACAAATATGATCCCCGTTCCAGGCTTCGGTGTCCTGCATTTGTCCTCATGAGTATTCTTATAAAGAAAATATTTTTCTTAGTTTGAAATAGATTGTTAATGAATTGATTTGCCTGCAGTAAAATATATATATATTTTTTATAGGTTGAAATGAATTGCTACTGAATTAATTTGTCTGCAGTAAAATATATATTTTGATAGGTTCAAATGAGTCCTTGTTAAAATATCTGGATAGTTTATTTGAATATTCATACTAACGACGGATGCTTGGCAATGCAAATCAAGCTTACGGCCTTTTCTTTTATCAAAATGGTGAATATACCAGTAAGTGCTTAGTACGAAAGTCAATAAGTGAATGTGATTTCAGATGTGGCTAGCTGCTCATCGTTCAATTACTCAACATTTTGTTCAGCAAAATAACACATATTTCCCTCATTCTATATCAAAGTAAACAATTCGTGACGACATGTCGTCTTTTCTTCGGATTAGCTAGTCTTCAGTCATGACGTCATGTCGCCTCTAGCTGCTC
>NC_134778.1:18297944-18302944 GCF_046742065.1 Oratosquilla oratoria | reverse complement strand
TGTGGTTTCTGCAATATATATATATATATATATATATATATATATAAATATATATATGTAGGTGTATATATATACATATATATACATATATATAATATATATATATATATATATATATATATATGCTGGTACATTATGACAAGTTCATGAAGGTGGAAAAAGAAGGCTTGGGTATAGTTCCCAGATTCTGTGTTCATTCCTGAACGGTTTCGCTCTATGCTTCCGCAGAAGCATAGAGCGAAACCGGTCAGGAATTAACTCAGAAACTCGGAACTAGACCCGTGACTTCTTTTTCCACCTTTATCATATATATATATATTATATATATATATATATATATATATATATATATATATATATATATATATACATATATACATACATACTGTATATATACTATAACAATGTAGTAGCTTCTGTTTGTTTGTTTCTTCACGAACTCCTCCTAGGGTTTAGGAGATAGACCCCCACAACCATATATATTCTGATATCCTATCACTTCTTCTTCTTCGCGTTCTTCTTCTTCGCGTTCTTCTTCTTCGCGTTCTTCTTCTTCTTCATCGCGTTCTTCTTCTTCTTCTTCTTCTTCTTCTTCTTCTTCTTCTTCTTCTTCTTCTTCTTCTTCTTCTTCTTCTTCTTCTTCTTCTTCTTCTTCTTCTTCTTCTTCTTCTTCTTCTTCTTCTTCTTCGCGTTCTTCTTCTTCGCGTTCTTCTTCTTCGCGTTCTTCTTCTTCGCGTTCTTCTTCTTCTTCTTCGCGTTCTTCTTCTTCTTCTTCGCGTTCTTCTTCTTCTTCTTCGCGTTCTTCTTCTTCTTCTTCTTCGCGTTCTTCTTCTTCGCGTTCTTCTTCTTCGCGTTCTTCTTCGCGTTCTTCTCCTTCGCATTCTTCTTCTTCTTCTTCTTCTTCTTCTTCTTCGCGTTCTTCTTCTTCTTCTTCTTCTTCTTCTTCTTCTTCTTCTTCTTCTTCTTCTTCTTCTTCTTCTTCTTCTTCTTCTTCTTCTTCTTCTTCTTCTTCTTCTTCTTCTTCGCGTTCTTCTTCGCGTTCTTCTTCGCGTTCTTCTTCGCGTTCTTCTTCTTCTTCGCGTTCTTCTTCTTCTTCGCGTTCTTCTTCTTCGCGTTCTTCTTCTTCTTCTTCTTCGCGTTCTTCTTCTTCTTCTTCTTCGCGTTCTTCTTCTTCTTCTTCGCGTTCTTCTTCTTCTTCTTCTTCGAGTTCTTCTTCTTCTTCTTCTTCGCGTTCTTCTTCTTCTTCTTCTTCGAGTTCTTCTTTACGTTCTTTTTCGCGTTCTTTTTCGCGTTCTTCTTCCTTGCGTTCTTCTTCTTCTTTGCGTTCTTCTTCTTTGCGTTCTTCTTCTTTGCGTTCTTCTTCTTCTTTGCGTTCTTCTTCTTCTTTGCGTTCTTCTTCTTCTTCTTCTTCTTCTTCTTCTTCTTCTTCTTCTTCTTCTTCTTCTTCTTCTTCTTCTTCTTCTTCTTCTTCTTCTTCTTCTTCTTCTTCTTCTTCTTTGCGTTCTTCTTCTTCTTCTTCTTTGCGTTCTTCTTCTTCTTCTTCTTCTTCTTCTTCTTCTTCTTCTTCTTCTTCTTCTTCTTCTTCTTCTTCTTTGCGTTCTTCTTCTTCGCGTTCTTCTTCTTCGCGTTCTTCTTCTTCTTCGCGTTCTTCTTCTTCTTCGCGTTCTTCTTCTTCTTCTTCTTCGCGTTCTTCTTCTTCTTCTTCTTCTTCGCGTTCTTCTTCTTCTTCTTCTTCTTCGCGTTCTTCTTCTTCTTCTTCTTCTTCGCGTTCTTCTTCTTCTTCTTCGCGTTCTTCTTCTTCTTCTTCGCGTTCTTCTTCTTCTTCTTCGCGTTCTTCTTCTTCTTCGCGTTCTTCTTCTTCTTCGCGTTCTTCTTCTTCTTCGCGTTCTTCTTCTTCCTTTCTCTCCTCTCCTTTCTGACTTTCCTCTCTTTCCTCTCCTTCCTCTTTCCTGTCTTTCCTCTTGCATTAGTTTCTTTTCTTTTTCCTCTCTTTCCTTTTTCTTGTATTTCCTCTCTTTCTTTCCTCTCTTTCCTCTCTTTCCTCTCTTTCCTCTCTTCTCTTTCGTTTCTTTCCTCTCTTTCTTCTCTTTCCTCTCTTTCCTCTCTTTTCTTTCTTTCCTCTCTCTCCTCTCTTTCCTCTCTTTCTTCTCTTTCCTCTCCTCGCTTTCTCTCGCTCCTCTTCTACTTCTCAAGATTATTTTATGTTTAATCTCTGCATTAGTCGAGTCCTCATAAAAACATGAAAGACTGATAGACATTCATGTTTGCTAATAACTCTATAGTTCTTTCTTATTATTATGCTTATTGTTAATTTTTTGTTATTATTTTTTTGGTGTTATTATTATTGTTGGTATTCTTATCGTTACTGCATATATTTTACAAGTAATGCTATTTCTGTCGTTATTATTGTTGTCATTGTCATTGTTATGGCCACCATTACTATAATTGATGTTTCTTTCTTCGCTACTTTTTCTTTACCGTTTCTTTGTGTTCGATTTAATTTGTATTTCTAATCTTTCTTCTTATCTTAACCCCCAACTGGCTAATAGTGACTGCCACTTGTCCATGCTGACCATTCACATAAGGCATAGGTGAGAATTCCCATCACAACTATGCTTCTTCTTCATCTTCTTCCATCACTTTCCAATCTTCTCCCATCTTCTCTCCACCCCTTCCACCCCTCCCTTCCACCCCTCCCTTCCACCTCCTTTAGTATACAATATCGCCAGCTCTCTCTTTTTGCTCTCTTCTCATGACATTCTCTTTCACATATTCTTCCCTCTTCCCCATTCCTTCCGTCTTCTTCCTCTCCCCCTCCTCTTCCTCCTTGCAACTCCTTCTTCGTCCTCCTTCCATGATTTTCCAATTGGCATTCTCTCTCGCTTCCCCTTCCTGTCCCTTCTCCTCTATTCCTACCCCTCTGTATCCACCTCTCATTCCCCTCTCTCCCTCCTCATCCTCCTCTTCCGTCCTCCTTTCCTCTTATACCAATGGCATTCCATTTCCCCTCTCTCGTCCTCTTCTTCCTCCTCTCCCCTCTATTCCCCTCACCTTTGCCTTTCATTTTCCCCTCCCCTTCCGCCTCCCCCTCCCCCTCCCCCCTAGCCCCTCCCCTCCCCCTCCCCCTCCCCTTTCTCTCCCTCTCTCTTTCTTTCTTTTAATTAATATTCCCTCTGTTGGAAACCTCGCATACCTTTTCCATTCCTTAGCTTCACTCTACCTTTGCATATTCCTTGCACCATCTAATTCTCACCCCCTCCCCCGTCCCATCATCTATCCTCCTCTTCCCCATCTCCTCCTCCTCCATTCCCCTTTTCTCCTATCTCTTGATCTACTCTTTCCTCCCGTTTTTCCCTCCTCTCCCTCCTTTCCCTTCTCTCTATGCCCCCTTCCCTCCTCTTCCTCACTCCTCAATTCCTTTTTATTCCTAATTCATATTTTCTATCTCTTAAACTACTTCGTCTATTTTCTTTGTCTTTCATCCCCTTCCCTCCCTTCCTATCCCCCTCTCATCCCCTCTCCTCATCTACCCTCCCCTCATTCTTTCCTCTCCTCCCCTCATTTCCCCCCTCCCTCCCCTTCCCTCCCTTCCCCTTGCTTCTTTCTTCTCCCCATCGTTTCCCTCACTTCTTCCCCTCTCCTCTCCTCTCCCCTCCTCTCATTTTTTACTCTCCCATTCCCTCTCCTCATATCTTTCCTCTCTCCTTCCCTCCCCTCCCCTCCCTTCTTTTCCTTCCTCGTCCCTTCCCTCACGTGTTCCCTCCTCCCTTCCCCTCCGTCACCTCTCCCCTCCCCTTCCTTCCCCTTACTTCCCCTTACTTCTTCCTCATCCTTTCCTCCTTTCCCCTCCCCCTCTTCCACTTCCCTCCCTCCCTCCCCCCTTTTTTCTCGACCTTTCCTTTGGACACAGGAACCAAGTCTGATCACCACCCGTCACCTGTCGCCGATGCAGCGGCCACCAGTCATACCGTTCTCAGACTTCAAAGGCCCTCGACCTGCTCTCTTCCCCTCGAGTTGTCTCCCAGATCCCCCAAACCCCTTCTTCCTCCATTCTTTGGGACCCCTTTTGACGCTCTTTAAGGGGACCTCTTCACATGGTCTACCATATATTCATTCGTTCCGTGTCGGCTGTGTCCTTTTTTTTTTGGTGGGGGAGGGAGAGGGGAAGGGAGGGGGAGGGGAAGGAAGGGGAACAGAGGGGGAGGGAGGGGGAGAGCCCGAAGGGAAAAGGGTTAGGAGGAGGAGGTGGAGGAAAGAGAAAAGGTGGGCGATTTTGACTGTTCATTTTTGCTTTATCGAAAGGCCCCATGCTATAGGCTATCTTTGTTCTTTATTCTGATATTATTTCCTCTTCGTTACTATTTTTCACTCATTCCTCTCCTACCCCTCTTCCTCTCTTCCTCCTCCTCCAATTTCTCCTATCCTCCTCCTGCAATTCCTCCTATCCTCCTCCTACTTCTCCACCTCCTTCTCTTTCTCTTACTTCTCCTCCTTGTCCTATTTCTCCTTCCCTCCCCTTCTCCTTACCTCTCCCTCTCCTTCACTCCTCTTCTCCTTCACTTCTCCTCTCCTTCCCTCTCATCCTCCTTCTTTCTCCCTCCCTCTCCCTTCCACTCCCTCCTCTCCCTTCCTCTCCTTCCCTCTCCTTCTCCTTCTTTCTTCTCCCTCCCTCTCCATTACTCTACTTCCTCTCCCTTCCTCTCATTCTTCTCTCTCCCTTTCTCCTTCTCTCTCCCTTCCTCTCCTTCTTCTCTCTTCCTCTCTCTTCCTCCTCAGACTCCTACCCATCTTCCTCTCTTCCTCCCCAGACTCCTACCCCTCTTCCTCTCTTCCTCCTCCTCCAATTCCTCCTATCCTCCTCCTCCAATTCCTCCTATCCTCCTCCTCCTCCTCCACCTCCCTCTCTTTCTCTTACTTCTCCTCCTTGTCCTATTTCTCCTTCCCTCCCCTTCTCCTTACCTCTCCCTCTCCTTCACTCCTTCTCTTCTCCTCTCCTTCCC
>NC_134778.1:18287944-18292944 GCF_046742065.1 Oratosquilla oratoria | reverse complement strand
CTTCCATTAGATCTTTGAAATCCTTTTTGTCTTTCCAAGGCTTTCTAGAATCCTCCCAGAAGACTTGTCATGGCTTTAATTTTTTCCGCTGTTTTTTAGAAAACTTCCATAGGCCTTTCAAAACATTTAGTAGCTTAACTCTTCCAGATGCTTTCCAGAGTTCTTCAAGGGGCCTTCTAAAGACCTTCCAGAGGCATTTCAGAGGCATTCCTCAGGCATTCTTGAAGTCGACCTAAGGCCTTCCAGAGACCTTCCAGAAGCTATCAAGAGGCCTTCCAGACACCTTCCAGATACCTTCAAGAAGTCCTTGTAACCTTACATATTGTAACATCACCCATGGAAAACTACATCATAATACACATACGAACAAACACACACCCAGGCCCATAGGCGATCATCCAATCACGTGATCAGTACATAATGATAACTAACCAGGAACATATTTCTAAACGCGCATTTACACCACGTCCCCAAATAAAACTTAACATAAATCAAATCACAAGAATTACCCACATAACATTTCAAACTGTATTATAATATACCCTATGTAATAAACCCTCAATTTGTAACAAACAAACAAAAGTAATAAACATTATAAAAACCGCCAACTCCCCTTCTCGAAAACTGAAATAGCATTTTACTCAGTATAAAAGACTCAAACGGGAGCCGGGAGCGGCAGTTATAAGTGAACGTGGACTCATGGAGAGTCTACGTTATGTATTTCGAAGGTGTCAAAATATAGTGTAGCAAAAGAACACGAACTTTTACTTAGAATACACGAACCTGAAAACATTCCTTCAAATGCGCTCCATAGGCCTTCCACAGACCTTACAGAGGACTTGCACAGGCCTTCTAGGGACCTTTCATAGACCTTCCAGAGGCCTTCCGGAGGCCTTCCAGAGGTCATCCAGAATCCTTCCAGATTCCCTCTTAACGCCTTCCAAAGGCCTTCCAGAGGCCTTCCACATGTCTTCTGGAGGATTTCAAAAAGGCCACTAGAAACCTTCCAGAGGCCTACCATAGACCTTACAGAAACCTTCCAGAAACCCTTCTAGCGACCTTCCAGAGGGCCTCCAGGGGCCTTCCAGATCCTTAAAAAAGCATTCCACAGGCTTTCTAGCGGCCTTCCAGAGGCCCTCTAGAGGCCTTTTAGAGGCCAGAAAGGCACTCCATGGGCCTTCCAGAGGACTTCTAGCAGCCATAAAGCGACCTTCCAGTGACCTTCCAAAGGCCTTCCACAGTCCTTTCAAAGGCCTTCTAGAGGACTTTCAGCGGCCTTCTAGAGGCCTTCCAAAGGACTTCCATTTATCTTCCAGAGGTCTTCCAGAGGTCTTCCAGAGGCCTTCCAGAGGCCTTTCAGAGGCCTTCAAGACGCTCTCCAGACTCCTTCCAGAGACCTTCTAGAGTCTTCCCAGCGGGCTTCCAGAAATCTTCCAGAGGTTATCCAGAGGTCTTCCAGAGGACTTCCATAGGCCTTTCAGCGGTTTTCCAGTGGCCTTCCAGTGGTCGTACAGAGGCCTTACAGAAGTTTTACAGAGACCACAAGGAGTCCTTCCGGCGGCTTTCTGAAGACCTTCTAGAATCCATGTAGGCGCTTCCAAAGGCCTTCCAGGTGCCATTCAGAGGCCCTACAGTGGGCCTCTAGAGACTCTCCAGTGATTTTCCAGCAGCCATGTACGGGCTTTCCAGACGCCTTCCATAAACTTTTTTTAAGCACCCCTGACTCCACCAATATTTTTTTTTTTTTTCTTCTTCTTCTTCTCATTACCAACAATTTCAGGTCAGACTCTTCTCATTCCCAGGAGCTTTTCACTTCATTACCTTGACGTCAGCGGGTTCCCTGGAGGTCGGGTAGCATCATAAACATTTCGACTACAGTGAAACGCTTTATATATCTTGTCCTGGCGAGTACCACATAGTTTCATCTACCACCCTCAAATCGTTTTTTTTTTTTTTTTTTTTTTTTCTTTTTCATTCCAACATCACACGGTTTTGTTAAGTCTTGGAGAAGACTCATGCTTGAGTGTCATTGTTCCGTTCAAGTCAAATTTAGTTATTTTGTTCTGGCTAATGCTAGGTGACTGTTTAAATATAGTCATGCTTCTTGGATTCACAGGATTACAGCGTCGAAGACTAGGATCTTCCTTGAATCTGGGTCGATTTGTGTCCTTCTCCGGATAGTGTCCACAGCTCTGCTGAATTATTCCGAACACAGTATGGTCTCAACCAATCAACACTTTACATTAACCAGAACAAAGTCTGTAAAGAGCGTCACTAGGTTTAACTTAGCAGAGTGCAACTCACGGTTGTGAGAAAACATCTGCCGATAGCAAACGAAAAATTCAGAAATGTAATTTGGTCAGGTTAAAAAGTGAATCGCCCGTTCAGCCAATTTTTTTTTTTTTTTTTTTTTTGTACTTACGTCTGTCACTAATTTTTCATTTTGATCAAACTGTAATACTTCACTATAGTGATACCTGCTAACTTTTAATAAATCTCCTTACGTTAGAGAGAATAAAGCTCTTCAGGTACAGCTGAATTCACTTCTAAATATTACGGGGGTGTCACGAAGCTGTAGCAAACATGTCTTTACGTCGAACATATACAACACGTGTAAGTTTGCGATGTCACAAAAGTACTCGATAAGGTCACAAATCTATGAACTGAAGATACTCTACTCTTCACACAGCTCCCTGAAAGACGTCAGCCACTGTTGTCCTTAAAAGTGGAAGCAAATGTACAAAGCAATGTAAAATCTTCATCCTTCATTACAGGGACGTCTTCTAAGCTGAATTAGATCATCTATGAACAACCAGAATAACTTGTACATGAGCTATTCTTCACTAAAGACATATTTCAAACAACTTTTATGAGACATTACATGATATTGAATAAACCAGCATCAAATTTAATAAAAGGGAAAACATTTGTTGAAGTTCAGCATATAAACCTATCTAATGTAACTATTTCTCCTTTTCAGGACTCTCGAATCATAATATTCTAAGAGGAAGATCGGATTACATTTTTGACATTTAAATAAGGTACGTGACATTCACTATTTCAGTGGTAATCTATTCAATATTATTATATGCTGTAAAGGTATATGACTAAACACACACACACACACACACACACACACACACACACACACACACACACACACACACACACACACACACACACACACACACACACACATACACACACACACACACAGACACACAGACACACAGACACACAGACACACACACACACACACACACACAGACACACACACACACACACACACACACACACACACACACACATGTAATATATATATATATATATATGTAATGTGTGTGTGTGTGTGTGTGTGTGTGTGTGTGTGTGTGTGTGTGTGTGTGTGTGTGTGTGTGTGTGTGTGTGTGTGTGTGTGTTTTTGTGTCTGTGTGTATGTATCTGTGAATGTATGCAAATTTTCCATAGTTGGAGAAAGGAAAAGAAGGCTTTACTACTAAAATGTCGTACGCTTTTTCGTCCGTTGGTTCCAGTCGCCTGGCTACAACCAAATCTGGTACTAAAGTCATAAAACAAAACCAGTGTTAATCTGGACCTATTCTTTAATCTCCCTCCTCTGGAATCAGATCGGAATTCAGAAACCAGACTAAAGGAACGAAAAAAAGTCGTCTATAATTTTACATAACATTAACCTGCACCTTTCTTATAGAAAAAAAAAAAAAAAAAAATCCCCTGGCACCCGAAGCACAAAGTTTTCTAGGTCTAGCCGAGAGCTTAGCGACCATGACAACGTCATCTAGGTTATATAGAATCGTCTGGCATGACTGAGAATAAGATATTTAGAAAAGTTTCGCCGTGGCTATGAGAATATAAATGGAAAAGGCTCTTGCCTTCCGGGTCAAAACGGTGACATCTTTTCAAGCATCTTTCCTCTCTAGCGTCTTCGGTTTTGATGTTCGTAATTTTTTCTCCTGAAAGGACAGGGTGAAGAAGGGAGAGGAGGTGGAGGAGGTGGGAGAGGTGGAGGTAGGGAAAATAAGGAAGGAGAAGTTTACGAGAAGAAATAAATACTAATACCACAGAACTCAGAAACTTTTTCTTTACTCTTTCAAAGTAAAGGAGACTTGTCAGCTACTCCGGTTAAGTCTACCTCTCATCACCGCCTTTCTTTTCCAATATCTTTCTCCTCTTTATTTTTTTCCCTACTTTCTATTCCTATCCTTCTCTTTTCTCTCTTTCTCATCCCTTCTCCTTCTCCCTAATTTTCCTCTCCCCTTCTCTTTCTATTTCTCTCCCCCTATCTCTCTCTCCCCTGCCTCTCCCTCTTCCTCACCCTCTCTCTCCTTCTCTCTCTCTCCTTCTTCCTTATTCAAACCCAGTTTCAGCTGTCGGTTCCTATTTGGCTGTTCCTGTCGCTGTCTATGGACATTACTCTCCCTTCCTTTACCTCTCCCTGTCCTTGTCCCAATGGGTATTACTCTCCCTCCCTTTACCTCTCCCTGTCCCTTTCCCAATGGGTATTACTCTCCCTCCCTTTACCTCTCCCTGTCCCTGTCCCGATGGGTATTACTCTCACTCCCTCTACCTCTCCCTATCCCTGTCCCAATAGGTATTACTCTCCCTCCCTTTACCTCTCCCTGTCCCTGTCCCAATGGGTATTACTTTCCCTCCCTTTACATCTCCCTGTGTCTGTCCCGATGGGTATTACTCTCCCTCCCTTTACCTCTCCCTGTCCCTGTCACAATGGGTATTACTCTCCCTCCCTTTACCTCTCCCTGTCCCTGTCCCGATGGGTATTACTCTCACTCCCTCTACCTCTCCCTATCCCTGTCCCAATAGGTATTACTCTCCCTCCCTTTACCTCTCCCTGTCCCTGTCCCAATGGGTATTACTCTTCCTCCCTTTACATCTCCCTATCCCTATCCAAATGGGTATTACTCTCCATCCCTTTACCTCTCCCTGTGGCTGTCCCAATGGGTATTACTCTCCCTCCCTTTACC
>NC_134778.1:18272944-18282944 GCF_046742065.1 Oratosquilla oratoria | reverse complement strand
AAGAGGAAGATGCAGCTGAAAGAGCTGATGTGATTATTGTACCACCGGATGTAGATGAACTGACTGACGAGGAGGATATAGCTGAAGATGAAATGGGTGAGATATCTGTTCAAGATGTGCCTGGTACCTTAGAAGTTCATGTGGATAGAGTGCCGATAGAAGAACATGATGAAAATAAAGCTAAAGCCACTACATCATCCAAAAAAACCCGCAAATTTTGTGACTCTGAACCCGTATGGAAACAAAACTCCTGAATACAGGAAGGTCAAAGGGCGTTCCGAACATCACAGGGATTGTTTGCAGAAAATGAAAGATAATCTAGATACTTTATCACCTCTGGAACTGTTTGAGAAACTTATGACTCCCGGCATCTATGAGCACATTGTCAAAGAGACAGTTCGCTATGCAAGTTCATGTAAAAATATGTGTGATTTTACATTCAGTGTTGATTAGTTGAAAACATTCATTGGAATATTACCATTTTCTGGATATCACAAAGTTCCTTCTGAGAGAGATTACTGGTCAAGTGAGGAAGATCTCGGGGTCCCAATCATTCAAAGGGCAATGTCAAGAAATCGTTATCAGCTTGTGAAAAGTCTTATACATTTTTGCAATAATGAAGATGCCAAGGACAATACACATGACAAAGGGTTCAAAATTAGGTCTCTATTGTCACTAGCCAAAGAGTCATTTCAGCAGTTTGGCATATTTGAGGAATTCATATCTGTAGATGAAATGATGGTGAAGTACTCTGGAGGTAATGCATTGAAGCAGTTCATGAGAGGTAAACCCATCAGATTTGGGTACAAATTCTGGGCTGTATGTGGAGCCTCAGGTTACTGCTATAATTTTGACATGCATTGTGGCAAGAGTTCTAGGAATGATGATAATGATGGCCTGCTACTCGGAACAAAGGTTGTTTTGAGAATGTTAGAGGCAGTGAAAGTACCAAATTCTCATTCTGTTTTCTTTGACAACTTTTTCACTGGGTATGATTTGTTAGTTCGTCTTAGGAATCTCGGTTATCAGGACACAGGCACAGTCAGGGAAAGCAGATTGAGCAAATGTCCTTTACGGCCAACAAATATCATGAAAAAAGAGAAACGAGGCACCTACGATTATATGTTTGACACAAATGAAGAAATTCTTTTTGTCAGGTGGTCTGACAACAAGTGTGTGTGTGTTGGAACAAATTATGATACCATTGAACCTGTCAAAAAGGTTAAGAGATGACAAAGTGATATCAAAGCAAAAGGTGATGTTCCTCAGTCAAATGTTCTGAACAACTACAATGCTTATATGGGAGGTGTAGATCACCATGACTGGTTGACTGGGAAATACGCAACTTCTCTACGAGGAAAGAAGTGGTATTGGCCGCTCTTCACACGTGTATTAGACATGATGATTGTAAATGCGTGGATCATCCATAAATTCCTACATCAAGGAAAGGAACACCTTGACTTAGTAAGCTTCAAAAGAGCAGTATGTGTGCCTTATTTGAAGTTGGGAGATGCAGGCAGAAAACTGGGGAGAAAAAGTAATGCACCAAGCCCATCTACGAAACTCGCTGATGTTCGGTATGACGGAAAGGACCATGTTGTTGCAAAACGGGAACAACAAAGACGGTGCCAAAGGAAGCCTTGCTCCAAGAAACCAAGAACATATTGTGCTAAATGCAATGTAACACTCTGTATAGAATGTTTTGCCCCTTATCACAAAAAGTGAATGCAAAATGATATATTGGCTTTCATGAATCAGTTTATTTGTATTGGGTTACTTTATATCATATTTTTTTTAGAATATCAGATTTATTTTTACAAGTTTTCAGCATCAAACACACAAAAAGAGAACAATATGTTTTTCTTTATAGTATCCTTTGCTAACAGATTATCACTATACAAAGCTATTATATTATCCCAGTGTCCTCATTTGAGGACAGCTTCTTATAAGCTTACTGCAGGAAATAAAGCATTAAAACCACTATATATTGTCTCTCATAACCCTTCACATTACTTAGATTACAGAAAACCGTGGAAATTCCTGACCAAAAAAACTTGGGATTTAATGGGTTAAAAAAAAATATTAAATACGTAATTGAATTTGAAGATACATAAACCAATATATTTATCTATATACCAAAAAGTTTCTTCGCCCATATAAGGGAATGAATATACACAATCTAATGACATGACAAGTTTTATGTCGGCCAATGCTTATATGTAAATATTCTGAAGATTCAGGGACGGCGTTTTGTATATGGTTTTGCAAGACTCCAAGGATTTTGTTCTCATCTATAGTTGGGGATAATATGGTGTTCTTGTGAGGTGTCTGTCGTCTTGAAGTGCCCCATAGATGTTGCACGCAAGTCACATGGCGAGTTCTTTGTCATACCGATGTACAGTGCAAGAAAACATAATTTTTCCACTTTTGTCTGTAGATAGATTAAACATAGCGACACATTATGAAAACCAGCTATGAAAGACTAGCCGATTTTCATAAAGTCTCGCTATGTTCAACCAATCTTCGGACATACTTTAGGAGATATTTTTATCTTTCGCTGTACGCACTATGTAAAGCTACGGCTACTCAAGTCAACGGAATAGTTGGATTCCAACAATTAAGATGGATTTCATCCAAGGGTGGAGGATTTGGTAAGTGTAACCTTGGACGAAATCCAACTCAGTCGTTGGAATCCAACCATTCTTTTGACTAGTGTAATCGTAGCTTAAGCTTACACAGTTCTTCAGGTTAGAATGTTTATACATGGTATAAGTATTCTGAAACTCCTGTATTCTTGGTGAGCAGTTGTTTTTCCTTGATGAAGTCCAAACTTTCTTTGTTTTTGTAATGTATAAAGAAATTTATCTTCTGAATTGCAATCACTGGATTCACACTGCATATACATATCACATATACGATTAAACGAAGAAGTTAGAAATTTAATGAGTTTATTCCATCTGTACAAAGTCTGGCATAAAGAAAAATTGAGAAGTCCCACCTTCATATTTTCTTCAAAACAGGCAAGAGCAGAAATGAAATACAAACAATGGAAGCAAAAAGGAAATCCTTTCATTTGCATTCCAATTTGGGCTTAAGCATTCTCCTCCCAAGACAGAAGTTCTCGCCCAGGGAGGGATCTCCCTGGATGAGAGGGGACACAGGCAACACTAGTGATAAATCGTCTCTACCTACAAAAGGCTTGAAAGAAAAAGAGAGAGGAGAATGGTTGTACCTAAAAGAGAGAAGTCTTACTTTAACATGTATACGTCTATATGTGTACGTATATGTAATATGTATGTATACATATATATATATATATATATATATATATACATATATATATATATATTCGTGAAGCGTGGCAGGAGATTCTCTTTTAAGCATATTCTGTTGAAAACGACAGCAAATTCATTAGAAATTAATTTCTTTCTTAAGCTTTCTAGCTTTCGGAAAGTAGATTTCTGGGGAAATGAGAGGGGAAGAAGCAAATTTTCAATTGACATTGGTAACTTATATTAACACAGAAGTCTATGTTATATACAAAATAAATGAAAATAAACAAAACACAGTATAATAAACCCAAGACGTTTCGCAGATCGTTCTGCATCTTCAGTTGGAATGAAGGGAAATGTGACCAAGACGAGTATAAATATGTATAAAGGAAAAAACTTGGAGAGGTCACTTAATGACTCCTCTGTTTGGCTGGCGCTATTTGGTTGGTTCCTAAGCCTAGCCGATCGTCTAAGGTATGACATTTTATCCTCTGCGGGGATATTTTGGACCTTTATGGGTGTTCTCTGATCTGGTGGTTGTATTTTGGTGAACAAATGTCTCCTACGTGTAGGTTTCATGCTGGGGAGGAGGGAGAAATCATTTGTTTGTACATTAATAATGGGTTGTAAATCTTTTATGATTACAGCCTCCAAAATGGTCAAACGTTGGAGGTCCTTCTCCTCTGCGACGATTTCTGTGTTGTGTACCATGGTTTCCCTGTCGAGATGGCGTCTGTGGTGGGTCCAAAGGTGTTGTTTCGGTCCTCCTTGTTGTAGGTGAAGGGTGATTCTTCTGGACAGGGTGGTAGTTGTCCTTCCCACGTAGGTATATAGGGGCGTACAGTCCTCCTCTGGGCAGGTGAATTTATATACTACGTGGGATTGACCTATATCATGATTTACAACCCATTATTAATGTACAAACAAATGATTTCAACAGAATATATATATATATATATATATATATGTATATATATATATATATATATATATGTATATGTATATATATATATATAAATATATGTATATGTTTCTGTATATGTATATATATATATATATGTATGTGTGTATGTGTGTATGTATGTGTGTATGTATGTGTGTATGTGTGTATGTATGTATGTATGTATGTATGTATGTATGTGTGTATGTGTGTATGTGTGTATGTATGTGTGTATGTGTGTATGTGTATGTGTATGTGTATGTGTATGTGTATGTGTATGTGTATATGTATGTGTACATGTATGTGTACATGTATATACATGTGTATCTGGCCATGTCCTTGGACGTGGACGTGGCTGTGGTGGGCATGCTTATGCGTGCCTATACATACACTTAAGTTACAATTCTAAAATTCTTTCTAGTTACAGTAAATAAATCCTTTAGCACAGTGACATACTGTACAGATTATATTCTTATTATGCCAGATGATTATGTTGCATAAGAACATAAGAATAAAGGAGACTACAGGAGACCATAATGCCTACACTAGGCAGTTCCATGTCCATTACCACCTGTCATCCTCATCCATAACATGTCTAACTGGTTCTTAAAACAGCCAATACTTTCAGCGTTCACTACATGGTTACTAAGTCTATTCCATTCGTTGACCCCCTGTTAATAAACCAGTTCTTGCCTATTTCCTCCTTATATCTAAATTTGTAATAGCATTAAAGAGGTGAAAGTTTACTTTGACATACCCTTTATATTAGAACTTAGATGAACAGCATGGGAGGCCAGAAAGGACAAGATAGGGAGAAGGGAGGAAGGCTGTAGTGTTTGTCTATCTATACAACAAACTATATACCAAAAGGCTTCTTCCCAATTATAATAAAGTTAGGTACCCAAGTCACGCACTCGGCCTATTTCATCCCACATTCATCCAACACCCATCTAACAATTACTTATTTTCCCATTAATATTAGCTCCTTGTGCATGGCCGTACTATTTTGAATTACACTGCAGCTTTCGTAAAACAAAAACAGATAAATACATACATACATATACCAAAGGCTTTTTCCCCCTTACAAGGGAATAAATAGATAAATGAATAGACAAATGAATAATTCAGTGAAATGAGAGGGGTAAGACCAATGATGCACAGGCTCTGATATTGAGAACAAATAAAGAAAAGTAGATGGGTAGAACAGAGATGAGAATACCATGGTTGACGGGGGTGCTTCTGAGGAAAAGTTGGAGTAAGGACATCAGGGAGAAATCAAAACAGACACGTCTGAGGTGGTGTAGTCATGTTTACAGGATGAAGATAAATGTGTGAAGGTAATATGGAGGAGTCAGATGGAGAAAAGACAACCAAAAGGAAGAGGAGGTGTAGACTTAGGGACATATTTAGTGAGACCTCAAGCAGTTGGGCTTGAATGAAGAGTTTCCAGGGGACAATAGCTATCGTCGACAATGTATGATTGTAAAACCAACTGACTCCAATACGTACTAAGTCAAACAAAAGAATTGTATACTAATACAGCAAGAAAATTCCGTAACTCGTGCATATGTTGAATGATTTCTAATCAATTCATCCCTTCTCTTCTTTAGAAGCTCAATATGAAAGTAATGTGTCTGACATTTTCTATCACATTACAGAAAAAATAAAATGTAATCTTTAATCTCAAGTCCATTTAGGTAACTCTCATTGTATCAACATTTTCTTATAGTTGTGACTGATTGACTGTTGAATACGAAAACTCGATGTAGCAGTCAATCAGGTGACGGTGACAGTAGAACTCAAGTACTAAGAAATATATGAAATTCTGAGAAATTAATATTATATTCACTTAGTTCTGGGATACTATGGGTCAGGTTTGAATGTCCAGAGAACTGGTTGACTTTAGTTTTCATTTTTCATTGACTTTTGGACTCGTTCGTGATTTTGGCCTTGCCAAAACCAGGCATTTCCATTCAGCATACAAAGATCTGTAAGACCCGAAAGTCCAAAATCTATCCTTATTCATCCAATGCCAGACACCTAAAAAGAATAATAATTAACATTAAAGCTTGTTTAGCTTAAAGCTCAAACACATTCCTTACCTTGAGAGGTAAATTTACTTGATTGCTTCTTGTATCCAGTCCCTAGGGAAAACCTAGACGATTGTTTAACTATTTGCGCTTTTGTGTGATATTATTAATTAATTCTATTTAATTTGTATATATATATATATATATATATATATATATATATATATATATATATATATATATATATATATATATATGTGTGTGTGTGTGTGTGTGTGTGTGTGTGTGTGTGTGTGTGTGTGTGTGTGCGTGTGCGTGTGCGTGTGCGTGTGCGTGTGTGTGTGTGTGTGTGTGTGTGTGCGTGTGTGTGTGTGTGTTGAGACATTCTGACAAGTTGAAGTGGGTGGGAAGAGGAAATATTGGAGTCTTATTCCGAGTTTTATTCTTGACTAGTTTCAATACAAGCTTTTTCAAAAGAATAGTTCTACAGGAATGGGAGGGAGTGAAGAATAGAGTAGAACTAGGAGTGGGGGATGAATGGGGATGGTTCAAGGAGGGAGTCATAAGGTGCGCAAAGTTGGTGTGTGGAACAAGAAGGATAGGAGGAAATAGAAGAAGAGGTAGAGTGGTGAGATGAGGAAGCAAAGAAGGGTGTAGAAGAGAAGAATTGGGCTTTCATAGATTGGTTACAAATACAAGAGGATCATATGACTGGTACAAAGTAAAGAGAAGAGAAGTAAAGTATGAGATAAAGGAGGCAAAGAGGAGAGCAGATGTGAAATGAGGTAAGAGTATGATAGAAAACTTTGAAAGAAATAATAAAATTGGAAAGAAATTAAGAGAAGAAGAGGCAAATCAAGTAGAGAAAAAAGGTGAAAGGTGCAGAGAGAGAGATAATAATGGAAGAGAAGGCAGTGAGAGGAAGGTGGGCAGAGTATTTTAGGGAGTTGCTAAATGTGAAGGAGGATAGGGATGGAAAAGTAGTTGCAGCGGGAAACGCTAAGAAAATGACCGTGATGAGTGAGGAACATTGAGAAGAAATAAGGAAAGATGAATTGAAGCCAGCTGTTAAGATGATGAGACCAGGTAAGGCGTCTGGGTTGGATGGATGTCATGCAGAATGTCTGAAAAAGGAGGTACAGTGAAGGTGGGCTGGCTGGTGAGATTATTTAATGTTTGTTTAAGAAAGGGTAGAGTGCCGGAGGACTGGAGGAGTGCCTGTATAGTTCCACATTATAAGGGAAAAGGGGACAAGTGTGAGTCTAGTAGTTTCAGAGGAATCAGTTTGTTAAGTGTAGTTGGGAAGGCTTATGGGAGAGTCTTGGTTGAGAGGATTAGGAGAGGAATAGAGTGAGTGATTGGTGAGGAACAGTGTGGGTTCAGGACAGGTAAGGGTAGTGTAGATCAGATTTTAGTGATAAGACACATACGCAAGAAAGCTATAGGAAAGAGTAAGGATGTATTTTGGGTTTTTGTGGATCTGGAAAAGGCTTATGACAGGGTAAACAGAAAGGCGCTGTGGGAATTTTTGCAGATATATGGGATAGAAGGAAAGCTGTTAAGAGCAGTCAAAAGTTTTTATGAGAGTAGTAAAGCTTGTATTAGGATTAGAAATGGAGAGAGTGAGTGGTTTGAGGTAAAGGTGGGACTTCGTCAGGGATATGTTATGTCGCCCTGGCTGTTCAATTTATACATGGATGGGGTGGTGTGAGAGGTGAATTCAAAGATTGGGTGAGGGATTGAAGATGTTTAAAGAAAATGAAGAAAAGTTGAAGATAAGCCAGTTGTTGTTTGCTGATGACACTGCGCTTGTAGCAAGACCAGAGGACACACACACGCAGAAACACGGAGCATAATAGAGGAAGAAAAAAGGAGTTAGGAGTTTGAATGTGTTTGAGATGAAATGTCTGAGAAGAATGATAGGGGTTACTAAGCTGGATAGATTGAGAAATGAGGAGGTAAGGAGGAGAACGGGGACGGGAAGAGACTTGGAAGATAGGGTTAATGAAAGAGTAATGGGATGGTTTGGACACATGAAAAGAATGAGTGAAGAAAGATTATCAAAAGAGGTGTGGAAGGCAGAGGTGGAAGGAGTGAACATGAGGGGCGACCTAGGATGAGATGTATGGGTGGAGTAAAAGGGGCATTGGGGAAAGAGGGGAATGTCTGTTGAGGAAGGACGGGAGAGGACAGAGGACAGGTAAATGGAGAAGGGTTGTGTATGGATGATGCTGTGATGCATGAGGGGGAGTGGGTGAGAATGGGAAGTGAGAGAGTATGTATGAGAAATAAACTGACGCAACCCGAAGGGATTTCTCCTCGTCTTCTCCTTTTCTGCCTTTTCTGCATGAGGGGATGGAGAGTGGGGTCCCCGATTTAATGAAGAGGCCTTGCTGTAGATGTGCTGTGTCTTGTGCTTCTGACCCAGGGTAGTGGACAAGATGTTTGGATGACCCGTCATCCAGGAGGTGCCAAGACAAGAGGGAGGGAAGAGGGTAGAGGGGAATGGAGTATGTAGGGAATGGCATGGGTGGGAGTGGTTTCTATGCCTTTTTCTTTTTGGCTACTTCCCTTATAAGGGGGAAAAATATTTTGGTATATGTATGTATTCACACACACACACACACATATATATATATATATATATATATATATATATATATATATATATATATACCAAAAAGAGGACAAAAATCGTAGATTGTTCATTATTAAACCATTTTTTCGTAGTCATTTCCTTTCCTATATAATATCAGGTTTTGCTACGAAACTCTTCCATACTATGTTTCTTTTCTTCCTGTTTTACATGACTGTTGTTGTTGTTTTTCAACTTCTGCAATATGTGGTCAATGAAATTTGGTGAGGAAATTTTAGTCCTGGTTAGTCAACATCTTACGAACATATATAAATGCATTTTGTCACATTAACGTGTGCATTCAATCTGAATGAACATGACTGTTTGAAATTCCTGTTTAGATATAGCTGTCACATTTAGTTGTTCAAATAATAAAAAAAAATCTATGCATTGTTAGTCAAAACATTATCAACATGTGCAGATGTATATAGATATACATCTCTTTTACCACAAAAAATTGTATTACTTATTCAAAAGCATATAACCGTTGGAAAGATTATTAGAAATTTCATGGCAGAGTTCATAATTTTAACCATTTTCGAATACATATATATATATATATATATATATATATATATATATATATATATATATATATATATATGCATAAGTTGGAATAAGAGTTTTTGCTACCTTGTATATCTCTGCCGAATTAATGAAGCGGCCTTGCTGTGGATGTGCTGTGTCTTCCGACACTGCTTCTGATCCAAGGCAGCGGACAAGATGCAGGGATGACCCGTCATCCAGGAGGTGCCAAGATAAGAGGGAGGGAAGAGGATAGAGTTGAGTAGAGTATATAGGGATGGAATGAGTGGGAGTGGTTTCTATGGCTTTGTATTTTGGCTACCTCCCATGTAAGGGGGAAAAAGCCTTTGCTTGTATGTATGTATGTATGTATGTATGTATGTATGTATGTATGTATGTATGTATGTATGTATGTATGTATGTATATCTCTGGCATGCATACAATAACTCTGACAAATACACCTACCATAACGTAAATGACAACAACTCCATAAAATTTAAATTTGCTTTTAGGATTTCAAGATAAAAAATATATATATATATACATGTATTATAGATTATTTGTTTCCGTTGAATTGAAAGGCAATTTATCAAATAG
>NC_134778.1:18245444-18255444 GCF_046742065.1 Oratosquilla oratoria | reverse complement strand
AGCTGTCAAGAACAGTTATGAGTTTTTACGAGAGTAGTAGAGTTTGTGTTAGGATTAGAAATGGAGAGAGTGAATGGTTTGAGGTAAAGGTGGGACTTCATCAGGGATGTGTTATGTCGCCCTGGCTGTTCAATATATACATGGATGGGGTGGTGCGAGAGGTGAGTGCAAGGGTAGTGGGTCAAGGGGTGGAGATGGTTAAAGAAAAGGAAGAAAAGTGGGAAATAAGCCATTTGTTGTGTGCTGACGACACTGCGATTGTAGCAGGATCAGAGGAGGGATTGAGGAAGTTAGTGACAGAGTTTGAGAAGGTGTGTGAAAGAAGGAAGCTGAAGATAAATCTGGGCAAAAGTGAGGTGATGAGATGTACAAGAGGAGAGAGTGACAGCAGGCTGGAAGTGAGCATTAAGGGTGAGAGACTGGAGGAAGTGAATAGTTTTAGATACTTGGGAGCGAATGTGGCAGGAAAGGGAGGAGTGGGGGTGGAGGTAGAATGTAGATTGAGAGAAGCAAGTAAATGCCTTGGTGGATTAAAAAGTGTAATGAGAAATAGACATCTGGGAATGGATGCTAAGAGGAGGTTATATGAAGGAGTGATTGTGCCAACAGCACTGTACGGGGCAGAAACATAAAACATAAGAGAGGAAGAGAGAAGGAGTTTGAATGTGTTTGAGATGAAATGTCTAAGAAGTATGATAGAGGTTACTTGGCTAGATAGAGTAAGAAATGAGGGGGTGAGGAGGAGAAGAGTGGTGGAAAGGGAGCTGGGAGATAGGGTTGTTGAAAGAGTATTCGGATGGTTTGGACACATGGAAAGAATGAGTGAAGAAAGATTAGTAAAAGAGGTCTCGCTGTGGATGTCCTGTGTCTAGCGACACTGCTTCGGACCCAGGGCAGTGGATAGGATGCAGGGATGACCCGTCATCCAGGAGGTGCCAAGATGAGAGGGAGGGAGGAGGGTGGAGGGGAGTGGAATATGTAGAGGATGGAATGGGTGGGAGTGGTTTCTATGCCTTTTTCTTTTTGGCTACCCCCCTTGTAAGGGAGAAAAAGCCTTTGATATATGTATGTATATATCTATATATATATATATATATATATGTATAAATATGTATATATATATATATTTCTCTCTCCCTTTCTCTTTATGTGCTAAACATTACCATTGCTCCATATTCCAGAATAGAACGAATCTGCTTTTCATTTTTTTTTTTTTATCTTTATAATCGGATGTCATGTTCTTTAGCAATTTGAAAGTCTCCTCTGTTATTCTCTTTATGGGATGTTTTGGCAACTTGTCATTCGTGAGTAAAATTTTGAAATATTTTTCCTTCCTTGCCTTTGCGAACAATTCATTATTATTTCATAAATCGTCGACACTGTCCTTGTTTCTGTATATATATATATATATATATATATATATATATATATGTATATGTATATGTATATATATATATGTGTATATATATATATATATATATATTTATACATATATACACGTCTCACTTTTCTCATAATATTGGTATCATCTGTGAAACCTTTGCATAGCAACCTATCCCATTCATTGTATTGTTATACACTGAGAACGTCACTGGTGCTAGTACAAGTAGTAGGTGCACGCGCGCGCGCGTGTGTGTGTGTGTGTGTGACTTTAGCTTAGTTTTTATTTTGCAGTAGTATACACAGATATAAAAATACAACGTACAAAGTTACATTTGAAACTTATTTCCATTTCCATTGGGTACAATTCAGTAATCATGCACAAGAAGAGGTTTACCATGAAGTACACATTCAAAAAATCCTACAAGAATTCGCATTAAAGCACTATTGATACCAGGCACCATTGATAAACATAACAAGATGTATTTAAATGTGTATAGCAGAAATGAGAGACAAAAGATTTTAAAAAGAAACGTGCAAAACATATTAAATGTTAATATCCAGCAACAGGGCTTGTCATTGGAGAACAGAGCTTCGACGCATGTAATAGCCAGTCGACTTATAGAATGCAAACGACACATTTCGGGCCGTTTCCTACAAATCTATTCACTTTGCAAAAATAAACAATGGACGCACAACAAAAGGATTATGGGATTGCTCGCTTTGATTAAAACGAAAGGGATTGCGAAAGGATCGGAATCCAATGGATGGTTGTAAATAAACGCAATAAAGGTAAAAGTCAGACTGTCTCTTTGTTATGATCAAACATTGCTGTACCACTATAAGCTAAAATCTGATCCAAGTCATTTCTATGGAAAATTAATTACGTCCTTTGGATAGTGCGGAAATATTGAGCAGTGACATTTTCCAATGTATATACATATTGAAGGCATCATGAAACTTTACCAAAGGAACTGGGACGATGAGAGTTGACAATGCAATGGGAATTATAACCCATATCAGGACATACACTACAGTATATGATAACAACTCAATCCATATGATATCATATGGACTAGATAAAGATAAATTTAATAATGCATTTAGAAATACTGCAGAAAGCTCTAACAATATAATCAACAAATAGGGACTATATAACTCACGCAAGAAATGTATAATTTGATATTAGTATATTTTTTCATAGGCATGGCAAGTTGTGACGTCATACCGACTGCTTCTTTAAGCTAAAAATAATTGTCATTATTCATCACTAAATATTTTCATTATTTCCTTTTTCCTTATCTTTTATTTATTTTTGGATTATAGTCAATATGTTACATAGCAATCCGCATACGAATGACGCTTGAGTGACTTCTTTTTTTGCGAGTTTTTCTACATCAAACACAAAGAATGAATCAAATAGGAAATGTTTAGTTTACGTAAAAATGTTTAGATAATAATAAGAGGGTATTTTGTAAATATCTATGTGATTTATAAAGTGCGTTCTTTTTTTTTTTTTTTTTTTTTTTTTTTGTGACTTCAATACGAAGGTTCTGTCCAAAATAAAATGAAAAATAAGAAATAAAATGAAAAAAATATTTAGCTAAGACAAATTCTTTAGAGAAATCATCATAACGAAGAAGCTAAAAATTTTGTAGATTCTCTTGGATACTAGATTCTTCTAAGTTGAATGGAATTGCCTAATTCCACCAAAAACAAGATCATTAGTTGACTTTTAAAGCTTCCCTGATGAAAAAGTCAGGAAGACGAGCAAGGATACCTATCAGCAACCAGAATGAAAGGACAGAAACTTCAAGAATTACTCAGAGATGCACAACATTGTTTGAAATAATAACCAAGTAGCAGCAAGAGTTAAGAATAAATAGATAAATAGATAAACAAAAAACAGATAAATATATGAACAAATAAATAAATACTCCCTGACAAGATGTTTATCGCGAGAATAAGCTATCACTACACGACGACGCGTTCCTCTCTGCAGAAACCGTGTTAGACCTTCGACATAGAGAGACCTCTCGTGGCCAAATTGTGAACCTCATGGTGGCTTCCGCAGGAGCCCTCCAGATATTTAATTACGAACGACTCCCACCACATTGTCGGAGAACCAAGAATTCCTACTATTTCTTCAGTCGATCAAATACCCTCCTCCCTCCCTTCCTTCCCTTCCCCAGGTCAGATGGCAGGAGAAGAGGAGGGGCTTCTGGTCCAATCGAGGTAAAAAAAAAAAAAAAAAAAAAAAGGCAAAATATCACAGAACTAGTTGTATCTAATCTCCCGTTCCTACCATTGGGAGACTCATGAACTTTCTCTCCCCACCTGATGCTCTTCCTCCTGTCTTTGAACTTTACTTAAAAAAAAAATAAAAAATCACGTCGCTTCCTAGGCGACGGTACTTAATTGCAAAAGGAATTTTATTTTTATCTTTTTTTTAGATTGACTCAAATGTAAGTATCTTATTCCTTCTTGTTTTAGCTATTTACTTGAATTTCATTAACGAATTTCTACATTTTTTTATTAATTCATTTGTATTTTTTTTCATTGATTTATTTTTGTTTATTTACTTGCTCATTTGCTTATTAGTTCATTTGCTCATTTGTTTATTTGCTTATTTGTTTTTTGTTTTGTTTTTGTTTATTTTTTATTTGCTTGCTTACTTGCTTACTCTCTTCTTTAATTGCTTATTTACTTGTATGTTTATTTGCTTATATGCTTGTATGCTTGTATTCTTGTATGCTTGTATGCTTGTATGCCTGTATGCTTGTATGTTTGTATGTTTGTATATTTGTGTGTTTGTATATTTTTATGTATATTTATGTTTATTTGTTATTTGCTTTTATTTTTTCTATTCACATATTTTAGTTGTTTGCTTGCTTGTTTATTTTTGTTTTCATTTTCTTTGCTTGTCCGTTTAATTGTTTTTTTTTTTATTGAATATCTGTTCATTTGATTATCCTTTAATCTGTTTATCTGTTTATTAATTTATTTGTTTGTGTATTTGTGCGTTTCTCTGTTTCTCAGTTTCTTAGCCGTTTTTCTTTTTTTTTCATTCAATTATTAATTTGTTTGCTTACTTATTTATTTATATATATATATATATATATATATATATATGTAATCTATATATATATGTATATGTATATATATGTATATATATGTATATATATATATATGTATATATATATATATGTATATATATATATGTATATATATATGTATATATATATATATGTATATATATAATATGCTAATTCATTTGTTTATTTGTATATCTATTTTTTGTTTGTTTATTTCTCTATTTGTTTATCCGTTTGTTTATTTATTCATTTATTTGTTCATTTATTCATTATCTACCTACTTATAAATTTGTTTATTTACTAATTCATTTTCTATCTTCATTTTTTTGTTTATTTATATGATTATATATTCATTGACTTATTTATATTCTACTTATTTTTGTACCATTTTTATCAAGATTTTAGATAAATGTTTGACTGGCTCGGTTACTTTTTTAATATTGTGACATACTACTTAGATTATTTCATCAATACTATTTATGATCCGTTCATTTCTATTTAAGTCTATATACGAAGGGCTTTTCCCCCTTATAAGGAGGGTAGCCAAGTCAAGAGACACGCACGTACCCACTTCCATCCACCACCCTTTCTTTCCTCTCATCTTTGTTCCTCGTGGATGACGAGTTATCTCTGGCTTCTACTCACTGCCCTGGGCCAGAGGCAATGCAGCAAGACATAGTACACCCACAGCAAGGCCGATTTAATTAGTCGACGACCCCCCTCCCTCCCCTGCCCTTCTCCATCTCCTTTTCCTTATGAGGAAAATAGGAAAGACGGGGGAAATCCCTTCGGACAACATCAAAATATAATTTACACGTGACTATTCCCTGCCCACCCATCCCCTGCCCTCCTCTCTTTCTTGCATCACTGTATCATCCATAAACAGCCATAATCCACTGAATCCTACCTTCCTTGCTAAAAAAAAAAAAAAAAAAAAAAAAAAAAAAAAAAAATCCCTTTTACTCAACGCTCTTCTCATCCCATCCATCCATCTCGGTCGTCGGAACTTTTGAAAAATCAAAATTAAGTAAAACTCCAAAATCACGACCGAAGTATTCGGCAGTTTAAGATAAGAAATGTGCGCCAGCGCTTACATTCTTGGGGACAGTATTACGCAGAGGAGATTGGGTCGTGGAGATGATTAAGGAGATCTTTGAGGATGGAAGTAAAAGTGATGTTCAAGACAAGTAAAAGAATTATTACCATTCTTCTTTGAGTGGAGATTAATCTAATATCTGTCATGCTCATGTAAACACGATATGACCTTAGCATTTCATTTTTTTATGTTTTCTTCTCTATTCGTAACTCTTATTCTCAGAAGATGATTTTTTTACCATATTGAAGCCCTCTCCTACCAAACGAGCTCTACGGAGGGTAATAAAATGGTCTGACGGTAGCCAGGGTAGAAATAATAGTTGCATCATATCAGGAAGAATTTGAGATCAAGTATACTCCCTTTACGAATGAGTATCAGGAAGATGAATAAATTTAGCTTCAATTTTTTTTCATATTTTTTGTTACCTTTATCTTCCTCTATACTTCTTATTTTAACCTAATATTTATTTCATCTTTCTTCTTTTCATATTTTCTTGTCCTGCTTCTCTTCTCCCGTCTCCTCTTTCTTTCCCTTTTCCTCTTCTTACTCTTCTTTCTTTTCCTGTGCTCCAGTGTCTTGTTTTATTAGACTTCCAGAGTTCGAGGAAACTTGGTGTGGCAACCTCAGGTGGACATGGTCCGCAACTCGGGGGAAATGTCAGGAGAACTTGAATCCTCTTGGAAATATGGTGACAAGTTCCCATCACTGAGATACCCAAGTAGTCTACGTAAGCAAGACCGTGCAAAGACAGAAAGACGCACACACACACACATACACACACACACACACACACACACACACACACACACGACTCGGTGGCACGGTTGGTAGATTTCCCAGACTGTCAGTATGGCGGTACCAGCGGTACCTGGTTCGAATCCTGCCCAGAGCTGAAATTATTTCAGTATTGCTGCGCTTCTAGTCGTTACTCCAACTCTCGTGGGCAGGAAGTTGGGAGGGGGGTGCGTATAAGGTCATAGCATTACCCATAGATCGGTCATACGAGCTCTGAGCTCTCTTCCGGGAGGGAAATAGCCGTCGATCACGAGTCTAACACGTAATCCAAAGACCAAGGTGAATCACACACACACACACACACACACACACACACACACACACACACACACACACACACACACACATCCTTATGGACATATATAACTAGTTAAATTGATAAATTGTGCCTACAGGGGATTTTTTTCAGAACAGAGTTGAATGATTAGGTTTTTATCCGAGCGAATTTGAACATTTTGAATTTCAATACAATCGGTCGCCTCTGCTGGAAGCTTATTCCTTTCAGTGACGACGGGGTTGGTGAAATTATTTCTACCTATTCCTAGGTCAGTGACGTCCATGGACCACCGGTGATTCATGGTGACTCTCTTGATAGTCCACAGGTTATCCAATATATTTGATGATAAACTGGATTTTGGTGCATGTATTTTGCAATTTGCTCTGTATGCTTAAATTATCCTTACACTAAGAGTGGTCCAGGATATCTTTTTACTTGGTCGTGTGGTACGTAACTTGAAATGAGTTGAAAACCACTCGTACATCCAGGTACTTTCAGACAGTTATTTCTTGTTCGGTTGGTATTTGGTGAGGAAAGGTTTTCAATTTTGATATTATTTATTCACTCTAAAAGGTTTCTATTATCCTCTTACCCTCAGCTGAGTCTTCGATATCTAGAGAAAGCGAGTTCAAATGTTTCAATCGGTTTTTGCATGACTTCTTCCTCGTATTTATCATCAGTCTTGAGGCTCGCCGCTATATCATGTCTAAGCTGTCAATGTCTTGACATTTTAGAACCAGACGTGTTTAGATTACCTCAAGGTCCTTCTCATTCTCCAGACTGATTTTTTAAATTACTTTTAGTAACACTTTATCTTCATCTTTGTGTCTAACTTTACAGTTTGATTAAATCTCATAAGTTGTTTTTGAGATAATAGGTTTTGTTTATACAAATCTTAAATATCCATTTGATATGACTATAAGTTATTCCGCAAAACCTAATATTGGAGAAAAGTTTGTTTGAATCCAAAATAAATGTTATTGACACACACTTTTGGTAAAAGTCATAGAATGGGAACCTGAGGCACTCCACTCTTAACATTTTACCAAATAAACTTTTTTACCATTCAAAACATCTCCCTGATTACGATTGTTCACCCATTTTATAAAACAGTTTACCACTTTATCTCCTATACCATTCATAACGAGTTTAGTTGGTAGGCTCTCGTCTGGAACAACACATTCTATATTTTCTATCCAGATATGCTAAATCTATATCATTCGTTTTATCGTAGCTGGGATAAGTATGTTGTAAGATATTAAAAGTGTTGTTATGAATAAGTTTTAATATCTGAATTCGTGCTGGATGTCATTTATTACTTAATTATATTCTAGATAACTTTTTTTAACATCTTGTAATTGTTTCCATAATTATTTCTCATGACTGAGGTCAGGCTTGTAGACTTGTAGTTGTAAGGCTTCTGACTTTCTCCTCTTCTTCAACATAAGACTAAATTAACCTAGCTTTCATTCTCTGTGTGTATCACTGGTCGTGATATTTCTATTCCATATGCACACACACACACACACACACACACACACACACACACACACACACACACACACACACACACACACACACACACACACAAACCACACACACACACACAGAGAGAGAGAGAGAGAGAGAGACACACACGCACGCACGCACGTACTCGTACGCGCACATGCACTAGACCATTTTATCCGATTAGTGAGCGGACTCGAAACTGAGAGGCATCTATGCACTATTCACCTTGGATTTTATTGTGCCCAGTTCCAGGTAAATTGCATTCTGATTCAGAGTGCGTAGAATTCACCTATAATTGAATAGAATCACTTGACCTAAATCAAACAGGAACTACTGACGGCAGTAATTAGATGTTTTCAAAATTGCACAAATTTTATTCATTATTATGGAGAAAACACTAGATAGAAGATGAACCCTTTTCCTCGCTAAAGACTCATACATATAAATATGAATAATATCCCATTTGGTGAAAGAAATAGCCTAACTTTATCCAGAACAAATTAGGAGAAATACGTCAATGTGATGAAACCGTAAACGAGATACGATATCATTGTTGAAATCAATACGAGTAGGTCATATCAATATATGATAAAATTTGACAAAAACAATCGACAATAATTGATCATTAAAGTATTCCATGTTATAGAAATAATCAACATTAACTGATCATTAAAATATTCTGTATTATTAAAAATTATCAACAATAACTGATCATTAAAATATTCTCTATTGTTAAAAATTATCAACAATAATTGATCATTAAAATATTCCATGTTGTTACATTAACTGGGTTTGATATCCAAGTCTACTGGCGACTGCCACATACCTTGACTTCCTGGTAACATAGAACAATCAGCAACCAAAGTATATTGTATTTACTGTGACTGCCAATAAGGTAGATTTCAATGGACATATGGGTACCAGAATTATAGATACTGAGAAGCAATTGCGAATGTTGAATGATTGAAAAAAAAATTGTAGATGGTCCAATGGGATTAAAATATAGAAACAGACTCTTTATTTAATCAATCAATTAGTCATTCAAAGCCCACTACTAAACAAAGGCCTTCCTCAAATGAGCAAACCCCTGTCACATCACTCATGTAAACTTCTCTGCCACGTTCATCATCCTTCTGTCTGGTCTCCCTCTTCCACGCCTCCTATCTCGTGGCGTCCACTCAGCAACATACTTACTCCATCTCCGTCCTCCTTTCTGGTTACCTTCTCTAGTCAGCTACATTTCCGCTCCAATGCTACCCCTACTCCAGCCTGCTCCCTCATCCATCTCCCCCTCTTCCTGTCTTTCAGTATCATTTCCATCGTCGATTTTTCATTTGCTATCTGTGCACTCTCTAGTTCAGTTTCCATTACCATCGTCAATATCAAAGATTTATATCCGTAGATTATAGCTGGGATTACACCCTTATTGTAAATTTTTGTTTCAGATTTACAGGTAAAGGGTTTCCCATGATGCTCCTATATCTACCAAACGTTTTCCAATTGCGATAAGTAATTTTCATGATAATCAGTCATTTTTAATGCTTGATCTAGTAATTTATACAAACTTTTAGTTTTATTTCTTTGTTTGAAATCATGTTACTTTGAACTTTGGTGACAGTAAAAATTAAACCACAATAAATTCTTTCAAAGGATTTTTTATGATAAAACATAAAAAAATAACACGTTTAGCTCCTGACTTAATCATTTATACAAAATGTTTATTTCTTTTATCTGAAATCAATTTATTTTGATCTCTGATTGCAAAGAAAAATTAATCACATTATATTCTTGCAAATGAAAAGTTCTTTATGAAAAAAGTCAACAAATCGAAAGCTCATATTCCTTTCT
>NC_134778.1:18228143-18234944 GCF_046742065.1 Oratosquilla oratoria | reverse complement strand
TGAAAAAACCATTGAAATTTATTAGATGCTTTGATACACATTGTTGATCTGTGATGTTTAAAACGCTCACTGTAGTAAAAAAAATATATCGTTTTGAAGGATCAGGATACACTGACACTGCGTGTGTGTGTGTGTGTGTGTGTGTGTGTGTGTGTGTGTGTGTGTGTGTGCGCGCCAGGCCAGCGAATAAACGAACAAATGCAGCTACGGCCTAGTATTGTTCGGTCAGAAAACTTTCTTTTTCACGTTTCATGAATATGGTCTTCGGACTTCGAATGAAGAATAAGGAAACCGGCACGATTTAGTGGAATTTTGGTAGAAGAGCTGTTAGGGCACAGGAGTTTCTGCAGAAGACGGAAAGTTCCTGAATGGCGATGATACCCCTGGGTAATCTTTTGTCCAGGAGAGGATCCTCGGGTGAAGAGTACTATTCGAGTATCTTAACTAACTTTCTCTCCTTTCTTTCTTTCTAATGTGCCCTATATTTACGTGATTCTGTTTCTTTATCTCCTAAAGCTCTCTTCAACACTGACGGGTTTTCCGTTACTGGTTTCCTTTAGTAAACTCTGTGCTACCCCGAAGGTTCACGGGTCCCAAATTGAAAACCACTGGCCGTGAAGAATTCTGCCGACTTGTGGCAGGCGAGAAGGCAGGAGACCACAGAACTTGGACCTTCTTGCGTAAGGAAGAACTTCCTGTGTATGTTTGACTAGTTCCAGCCTTTCTACCTTTTAGGAGAACCCCTAAGGCCCAGAAACTCCTGAAGAAGGAGGCCTTAGGACAAAGGTATTCGTGCGGTAGATCAAAGTTCCTTAATCTTTGTTTGTCCCTCCGGGTTTTTTCAGAGGCCCTTTAGCTTCTGAAGACGAAGGTCGCGGGTCTTCTGATGAAAGGCGTGAGGGAAGAGATTAACTTACAAAGAACCTCCATCTCAAGATAGAAAGTTCTTGTGTGGTCGGAGTATTTCTTCAGACTCTTGTTCTCTATGAGGCTGAGGGCCCGAGGATCCTGTGCGCCCATCAACAAGTTAAAGCTGCGTGGTCTTCCTATGCTGGGATAAGGGGATATTTATTTTCCTTATCTCTTTCTCTCTCTCTCTCTCTGTCTGTGTGTGTGTGTTTTTATCTATATATATATATATATATATATATATAGAATACACACATATGTATATATAAATATATATATATATATATGTATGTATATATATTTATATATATATATATATATATATATATATATATATACAGTATATATATAGTATATATATATATATATATAATATATATATATATATATATATATATATATATATATATATATACATATCCTCTTCCTCGTCTCCTTTCCACTCCTTTGCTCTTCCTTTTCAAATTCCTTCTTTGCATCATCATCCTTATTTGTTGTCATTCTCTTCATTCCTACATACTCTCTCCCTCTTTCTCTCTCTCTCTTTCTATGTATCTCTCTCTCTCTCTCTCTCTCTCTCTCTCTCTCTCTCTCTCTCTCTCTCTCTCTCTCTCTCTCTCTCTCTCTCTCTCTCTCTCTCTCTCTCTCTCTCTCCTGCACCTGGTCTTCAAGCAAAATAAGAGGATTTGCTGACTGAATAAAATAGCCTGGAGAACATGACGTCCCAGGGGAATGGAATGAAGGTTGTGCCTTATTAGGTTGTCACTGTGTTTCCCTCGTCAGAGAAAGTTGATCCCTCGCCAACAATCAGAAAATATGTACAAGACACCGTCCCTTCCAAACGTGTTGGAAACGGATTCCCTCTTCGTCTCTGTGTCTCTCTTTAAATCATCTTTACTACCACTAGTTACTTTTATTTCTCGTTACTTTCATCTTCTCTTATCTTTCGATCACAGTTATCGTAATACTCCTTCATTCTGTTTTCTTATTGCTCCTCGTCTCATTCTTCGCATTTCTCTCTCCCTCTTCCTCTTTCTTCTTCTTTGTTTTTATCGCCCCAGTATTTCCAGCTTCTTTGTTCACCCATCGTATACTATTCCCTGGATGCCCTACTTCGTCTTCAACATACATGCACTCTCTCCATCTCCTCTTCTTCCTCCTCTTCCTCCTCCTTTCCATTCCCTCCTCCTCCTCCTCCTCCTCCTCCTCCTCCTCCTTCTCCTCCTCCCCTGTCTTTCCCCTCCATCTCCCCTCCCCCTCACTATACCCAACCCTTCTCCCTTCCCCCATCGCTCCTCCCCTCTCGTCCCTCCCCCCCTCCTCCGTCTCCCCTCCCTCCCTACTTAACACCTCCTCTTTGCCTTTCTCTTATCTTTCCTCTTCCTTTTCCTTCCTATCTACATCTTTTCCTTCCCCTCGTTTTTCCGCTCCTTTTTTAATATATTCCTCCCTACCCACAGAACCCCACCTTCTCTTCCTTCCTAATTTCAAACCACCATTCCTCATGCCTGCGGCCTCCTCATCCTCGTCCTACCTTCTCTTTTCCTTCTCCATCTCTCTCACCCTCGTTAGGCGTCTCTCCTTCTCTTTCCTTCTCTCCGTCCTTTCCTCCTCCTACCGCTCCTACTCTTTTCTTTTTTATTAATCCTCATTTTATTTCTGATCGCTTTTTTTCTTCCTACTCTCCATTCGTCCTCCCCACTCCTGTTTGTCCCACTCCTTCTTCATCCTCTGGCCCTCCTCCCACCTCCACCTCTTTCCCGTCTTTCTGTTCCTCCCGCTCGATCTCCCCCTCCTCCTCCTCCTCCCATCCTCCTCCTACCTCCTCCCTCCGACCTTCCTCCTTCCATCCTCCTCCTTCCTTCCTCCTCCCTCCTGTCCATCCTCCTCCTCACTCGTCGGTCGTCGTTGTCGTGTCGTCGTCGTTATCATCATCATCATCCATCATCATCATGCACATCACATCATCATCATCAATCATCATCATCAACATCATCATCATCATCATATCATCATCAATCATCATCATCATCAGCACCCTCCACCTCCTCAACCCTCACCATCACTCATTCACCGATCATCACCATCACCATCATCATCATCACCATCACCATCACCATCATCACATACTCACCCATCATCATCCGTCATCCCTTGCACGGCGTCAGTCATCTTCGTTTCCTTCAAATTTCCCATCATGTTCCTCCCCTCTTCTCTCACTCCTCCATTCCACTTATTCGTCTCCTCTCCCCTCCAATCGTCCCCACCTTCACTTCGCCGTTCTCCTAGCTATAACCTCTCTCTTCCCTCTCATTTGTATCATCATCGTCACCTCACGCCCTTCACCTCAATCTCTCTAACCTCTCTCTTCATTCCTTCCAGTCTCCAGACCCCTCCTCCCACCCCCCCCGTTCTTACCCGGCGTTCTGCTGGAACGTATCTCAAGTTTTGCCTTCCATATATGGTAATTTCCCTGTCGCATTTGTCAATTTGTCTCTGGAAGCATTCCGATCTCTTGGCCTCTTTTTACTCATTCGTTCCTCTCTCTCTTTTTATGTTCTTGTGTATCCTATCTTGACCCATTCGATTCTTTTCTGTGTTTTCCCTCTCTTTCTGCTCTTTTGGACTTGCATCCTCCTCTCTCCTCTTCTCTCCCTTGCACGTCTCTCTCTTCTCTCTCTCTCTCTCTCGTCATCCTCTCTCTCCTCTCTCTCTCTCACTCCTCTCTCTCTTCTCTCGTCACTCTCTCTTCTCTTGTCTTTCTACTCTGTTTTAGTATCCATTCCTCAAGAGACCTCTGAATTCATTGATCTCGTTTTTTATTTTCTTTCCTAACGCTCCGGTCATCCCCTATAACTTTCACCGCCGGGGGCGGGGGGGGGTGGGGGGGGGGGGGGGCCCTCTTCTGTTATTTTTCTCTTTATTTGTCTTCTTCCGCCCCTTTATTTGTTTTCGCCTTTTGTCACATTTCGTAAGTTTTCCCTTTTTTTCTGATCGTCCACATCTCTCATCTGTTCTATCGTTATTATTTCTTATCCGATTTCTTTCTCTCACCCTTTCACTGAGCATCACCTTCTCCCTCACCCCTCTCCCTCACCTCCCTCACCCTCTCCCCAACCCTCTCCCACATCCTCTCCCTCACCCTCTCCCACACCCTCCTCCCTCACCCTCTCCATCCACCCTCTCCCTCATCCCTCGCCCTCACCCCTCTCCCTCACCCTCACCCTCACCCTCTCCACACCCTCTCACCTCACCCTCTCCCTCACCTCTCCCTCTCCTCACCCTCAAACCCTCACCCACATCCGCTCACCCTCTCCCTCAACCTCTCCTCACCCTCATCCTCAACACATCTCCCTCACCTCCCCTCAACCTCGCCTCTCACCCTCTCCCTCACCCTCGCCCTCACCCCTCTTTCGCCTCTCCCTCTCCTCACCTCTCACACATCTCCCTCACCCTCACCCTCTACCCTCAACCCCTGCACCCTCACCATCTCACCCTCCAAACCCTCCTCCCTCACTCTCTCCCTCACCCTCTCTCACCTCTCCCTCACCCTCTCCTCTCCTCACCCTCTCACCCTCTCCCTCACCCTCTCCCTCTCCCTCACCCTCACCCTCTCCCTCACCCTCTCCCTCACCCTCTCCCTCACCCTCTCCCTCACCCTCTCCCTCACCCTCTGCCTCACCCTCTCCCTCACCCTCTCCCTCTCCCTCACCCTCTTCCTCACCCTCTCCCTCACACTCACCCTCACCTCTCCCTCTCCCTCTCCCTCACCCTCTCCCTCACCCTCATCCTTTCCCTTTTCTTTCTCTCATCTCCTTTACCCTTCCTTCCAACCTCTTGCCTCATTACACACTGAGACTCTCACGCTCTCATTCTCGATCCAGCTCTCTCTCACACTCCTAAATCCACTCCTATTCTCCCCTCCCTCCCTCTCTCCCTTCCCCTCTCCTCCATCTCCCCTTCCCCTCCCTCCCCTCACGTTCCTCTCCCTTTCCTACTTTTCCTTCTTCTACCTCTTTCCCCTCGTCCCATTTACCTCCTCATTCACTTTATACTTTCCCCTTCCTCTTCCCTTCCCCTCACGTCACTTCCCTCTCCATATCTTCTTTCCCCTCTTTTCCCTCTTCTTCTGTTCCTCTTCATATTCGCATTATACTTCCCTCCTCCCCCCTCCCCGGCCTCTCCTTTGCTTTTTCTTCCTCCCCATCTTTCTTCCGCAATTTTTGCCTCGTTTTCATTTTTCTTTTTCTCCTCCTCTTTCCCCTTTCCCCTTCTCCTCCTCCTTCTCCTCCCTCTCCTTTTCTCCCTTCTCTTTCTCCCTCCACTCCCTCTCTCACTCTCTCCCTCTCTCTCCCGCTCTCCCCTTCTCTCTCCCTCTCTCTCTTCCTCTCCCTACCCTTCCCCATTTCCCTCTCCTCCTCCCTCTCCCTCCCCAATTCTCCCCTCTCCCTCTCCATCTCTCTCTCCCTCTCCCTTTCTTCCACATCCCCTTCCCCTCTCCCACTCTCTCTCACTCCTTCTGTCCTACTCCCTCTTCCTCTTCCTCTTCCTCTCCCTCTCACTCTAACTTTCACTCTCACTCTCACTCGATTCTTACCCCAATTCCTTCTCTTCCCCCCTTCCGCTTTTCTTTTTACCTCTCTCACTCTTACGCTCTCTCCCTCCTTCTCATTATCCCTCTCCCTCTTCCCCTCCGTCTCACTCTCCCCTCTCCTTTATCCCTTATATTTCCTCTCCCTCTCCCCCTCCCTCTCCCTCCCCACCTCCCCCTCCCCCTCCCTCTCCCTCTCCTTCTCCTCCCTCTCCCTCTCCTTCTCCTCCCTCTCCCTCTCCTTCTCCCTCTCACTCTCCCTCTCATTCTTACTCTCACTCCCACTCTCCCTCTCCCTGTCTCTCCCCCTCTCTTCCTCCCTCCCATCTCTCTTCCCGCCACCCACATACCTTACCCTCATTGTACATTGCTTAATCACCATTTTATTAATTCAGGATCAACACTTCTTCTTTCCTCTCCATCCTGTTTTAGTATTAAGCCTTTTCTCCTGCATCAACTTTATCTCTTTCCTCTATTATCCCCCCCCCAATATCACTTACTTCCCAATTCCTCCTGGTTCTTCCCCCCCTCCTCCTACTCCTCATCCTCGTCTTCATCCCCATCTTCATTCTCATTCTCGTTCTCATTCTCATTCTCATCCTCATCTTCTTCCTCATCCTCATCCTCTTCCTCTTCCTCATCCTCATCCTCTTCCTCATCCTCTTCCTCTTCCTCATCCTTTTCCTCATTCTCTTCCTCTTCCTCCTCCTCCTCCTCCTCTTCCTTTCTTATTCTCTTCCTCATCTTCATCCTCTTCCTTTTCCTCTTCTTCATCCTCTCCCTCTTCCTATTCCTATTCCTTTTCCTATTCCTATTCCACTCCTATTTCCTATTCCTCTTCCTCGTTCTCGTCCTCGTTCTCATCCTCGTTCTCATCCTTATCCTCATCATCGTTCTCATCCTCGTCCTCATCTTCATCCTTGTCATCGTTCTCATCCTCCTCCTCATCCTCGTCCTCATCCTCATCCTCATCCTCGTCCTCATCCTCATCCTCATCCTCATCCTCATCCTCATCCTCATCCTCATCCTCATCCTCGTCCTCGTCCTCGTCCTCGTCCTCGTCCTCGTCCTCATCCTCATCCTCATCCTCATCCTCATCCTCGTCCTCGTCCTCGTCCTCGTCCTCATTCTCATTCTCGTCCTCTTCCTCTTCCTCTTCCTCTTCCTCATTTTCACTCTCATCCTCCATCTTCTCTCCTAATCCTCATCCTCTTCCTCATCCTTATCCTCCTCCTCGTCCTCATCCTCATCCTCCCCCTCATCTTCATCCTCCCCCTCATCCTCATCCTCGTCCTCATCCT
>NC_134778.1:18205643-18215643 GCF_046742065.1 Oratosquilla oratoria | reverse complement strand
TAGTTCCAGTTCAACCAATTTGTGGTGGCTTTTACTTATTGGTGTTTTATATTCAATCTTGTCCACTATTTCAGGTTCTGATGTGATTATTAGGTCCAGTCTCGATGGTTCTTCCTCATTCTCTTGAATCCATTGTGTCATTGTATGTTCTATAATCATATCAAGTAGTATATTTCCCTATAGGTCGTCTCCACCCTTCACTGTCATCTCTTCCCAGCAGATTTCTTTACAATTAAAGTCACCCATTATAACTATTCTTCTTCCATCTTCCATTATCTTATTTAGTGTTATCCTTGTGTCTTCTAACATACTTTTATATTCTCTCTCTTCCCACGAGGCCGTTTTAGGAGGCTCATAATTTACTACAAACTTCCTGCTCTTCCCATCCCTGACCTCCACTTCCATCATAATCATCTCCATTCTTTCCATATGTCACATTCCTCACATTTATATCCTTCTTAGTCAGGAACATAACTCCACCCCTTGTTTTATCTCTGTTTCTAATCTAATAATTATATGCACCATGTCCTACACTGCTGGGTGGTAGTGGACCTTTCAATTTTGTCTCTACAATTCCCATTATGTCCGGTTCTTTTTCCTTCAGATAATCATTCAGTCCGTTCAAGCCTGTTATTAAGCCATCTATATTTGTGTAAGATACTTTTAATTTTCTGCTACTTCCATTGTGTTTTCCGTTTCCCTTCTGTTTTCTTCTGATATGAACAATTTTCTCATTTTCATATTCACTACTCTCCAATGGAATTTCTCTTTTTCTGACTCTGTTCTTTTCTCGTTTTTTCCTTAGCTTCTAGTCTTTTTGTTTTCTCATCCTCTCTTTCTTTATTCATTTCTCTTTTTATTCATACCTTTTTATATTGCTCACTGTCTGCTAGTTTCCCTTTTTTTGCTAAGATATTCTCTGCTGTCGTTTTTGACCTGAATTTAACCTTAATTGGTCTGGTTCTATCTGTATTGTATTTCCCGAGGCTATACAGTTCTTCTATTTGTTTCCTTGTTTCTGGTTTGTCTTCTTGAATTACTTCTAATACACTATTTACTTTTCCTTTTCCTCCTTTATTCTTGTAGTCCTATTTAGATTATACTTCCCTTCCATCCCTAATATAATTATACATTTCTTTTTATCTGCAAAGTCTCTTACTATATTCTCATTCTCCCTCATCACTTTAATAATTGTGTCTTCAGTTTGGTCTTTCATCTGTTGCTCCATTATAACTCTAAATTAAATTTTATTGTTCTCTTATACTTTTTTCCAACCACTTACCTCTTTTGCTATGGTACTCTTTATTCTCTTTATTACTCCTCTTCAATTCCTCATTCTCTTCATTTACTTCTCTTAACTGTCTTTTTAATTCTACTATTTCTTTAGTTAGGTTTTAATTCTCCTTCTTTAGTTCTTCGAGCTTATCAACTCTTTGAGTAATTGACTTTATTTGGTTAAACTTAGCTTCCCAATTTTCATTCATTTCTTTTAGTTTCTTCTCTAAATTTACTAGTCAGGGGAGGTTGTCATTTCCTCCCTCATTAAATCCATGAAAATAGTTATCGTCACCTTCCATTGCGCTGCTCTTATCAATATTTCTAATTTTTACATTTTTACTAATCACATCAACTTCACCATTATCGTCAGGCCGTCTCTTTGTTCCTGGGCCCTATCTTCCCCTTCCTCATTTCCTTCCATTTTCCTCAGTAATCCCTTACCTTCTCCTTTTTCTTCACCTTCCCACTACACCACGAGCTTTCCCCTTCCCTATTAATACAACACAGGTACTTCCTTGTAGTTGTGATCCTCGAAACTTGTAGAAATCACCGGAGTCCAGACTTCGCTGCCACTCCGACCGACGTGTGTGTGTGTGTGTGTGTGTGTGTGTGTGTGTGTGTGTGTGTGTGTGTGTGTGTGTGTGTGTGTGTGTGTGTGTGTGTGTGTGTGTGTGTGTGCGAGCATATGATTGTAAAGAGGAACATATGAAGATGGAGTAGGGAGGTGGAGAAATAGGAAGAGAACCAGAGATTTGAAAAAGAAATACTGATGGAATGGGAGGAATGAAAGGAAAGGAGGGAAAGAGAAAAAAAAGGGGGGGAGTAAAAGAAAGAGGAGAGACCAATCAGATTTTGGTGACGTGCCAAGTGCTTACACATCCAAAGAAAAAAAAATCTCTTTTGGTTGGTAAATATTCTTGTTTTACTTCTCGAACTTTCTTCCGTGAAAGTGTCTACCTGAGCGGGTGAGTCTTCATGATTTGTGATGAAAAATTTAATCGAAAGAAGCTCCTGCAGTTCCAAGAAAACATCGAAGAAGGTTTCTGTAGTTCGATGGCACGAGGACATCGGAGACTTCTGCAGATTTCGAAGAGAGTCTGCAGTTCAGTGCTCGACATAAACCTTAATTGCTCCACCAGCATTGTCGAAGCAATTCACCTTCTCACAGAAATAGTGGTAAAACCCCACACCACTTGCTAAAAGTCACTTCTTTTTTGACAAAATTAAAAGCTGAAAAAATACCTCAAGAGAAGATCACCCAAGGCTATGTGCAACCGTCGCTTTTGTTTCCTTCGTTTACAGGGATAATTTTTATCAACACCATAGAAATACGTTAATAATAGGTGTGTGTGTGTGTGTGTGTGTGTGTGTGTGTGTGTGTGTGTGTGTGAGTGAGTGAATTGGTGAGTGAGTAAGTAAGTGCAGTCAGTATTTTCTAACATGAATGATCTTAATCTGAATTTCTTTCTTTCAAAATTGCCGTCTCCCTTTTTTATGGGTCCTAAGCAGACGAATGAGGACTCGATGTTCCTTTATTCCCAAGCATTCCTAAAGTGGTAAAAAGAAATCAGGAGACAAGAAGTTATCTCTTTATCTTCCCCCTTTTTTTTTTTTTTTTTTTTTATTTGTTCAATTTTCAGAATGGCTTAGGTCAAATCACTTTATTTATTTGCTATTGTCTATCGATTATTTCTTAGTTTCTTATTTATTAACTATCATTTATTCATTTTCTATTATTTTGTCACTGTTCATTTAGGCTGTGAGCAATAATTTCTTTAAACAGGATAAACTTTTACTGTCTCCATATAAAGTGACACTAATTCTTTTCTTAGCTAAAGACAGACGGTTATATCTGAAAGACAGCCTTCTGATATCATGGGGTCATACTCACAGCTAGCTATCTAAGTAACCAGGGCGAGGGCAACTGTAATAGCCATGGTTCAGCGTCTCATGGTGTGTGCTCCTCAGTGAACAGTCATTGAACGTTATCAGACCTAATTTGTCATGCCATAGATTCAGTCACCAGAAGCGACCTACCCTCACGTGAATAAAATCGCCTGGTACCAAGTCCCCTTGCGCAGAACAGACGTGAACCATGGAAGGTAACTGTTTGCCTTTTCAACTAAATGAAATTGACTGGATATAGCCAGAGTGAAATCCATCAATTTCATCACCATGGCAACGAGGCCCACTGGGATCGCCCTTTCCAGCCTCAGAGTCAACTTCCAGTTTAATTAAATTGTAATTGTCAGGCGTTGAGCAGAATCACATCTGTCGAGTGACCCAGAGCAATGGAGGGAGTCATCGAGGCGATCTCACCGACCTCGCTCCTTCCTCCCACCCATCAACCACAGACCCACACTCTCACCCCAACCCTCAATCCCGACCCACTCATGACAGTTACATTCCCTAAGATAAATCAAACCTTCTAGCGTAGCCAGAGTAAAATATGTAAAGTATTGCCATCGTAGCAAAAGGGTCATGTGACTGAGAGATAAGAAATGTCCTAGAATCAGCTCAAGTCACGGAAGGTAATATGCATACCTCGGGTCAGGTCACTTGGGGGCGGGGGCTCAATAGACAGGTCAGTAATTTGGATGAAATGTATAGCAATCTGACCTAATTATTAATGCACATCCATTTAGGAGTAATACTCCCAAATGGATGACGGACAGATTGAAACATGGGATCGGAATGAAAAGAGGACTTTACGTACAAAAAAAAAAAAAAAAAAAAAACGGGGAAACACACATTATATAAAGATATAACGAAATGGCAAAGCTGGTTACAAGGAATACACGTACAGCGAAACGTAATTATGAATAGCATAGTATACGGAATACCATGTAGTGGATGTCCTGCAACATATTACGGTGAGACGTCACGGGGGTTGACAAAAAGACTAAGAGAACACAAGAACGACCTACGACATCACAGGACTTCAAATTCACTGGTAGTACATGTGGACACACACGGACATTTACCAGAATGGGAAGAAGCACGCCCTATCTGCACCGGACTTGAAAGGAGAATGAGAAAGCTGGTCGAGTCCGCGTGCATAACACTGGGAAAGGTCAGAAACCACAGAGAAGGGTTCGTTAATTTGTCATTTGCAGCCGCCAGATTGGTTGTGGAGGAGGGAGTATCGGGCCAATCGGCATGCGACTTGCTGAAACGTCCAGCCGGATGAGCCATAAAGAGAGTATATATGATGTACACACACGCTGTCTGTCACTCTGAAGAAGACTTGTAGTCGAAACGTCAGTAATACAGTGTTCTCGCTCTAACCCGTATTTCTCTACCACCTTTTCACTCACATATATATATATATATATACATATATACATACATGTATATACGGTATATATATATATATATATATCTGTGTTATATATATAAATGTATATATACATACACACACACACACACACACACATATATATATATATATATATATATATATATATATATATATATATATCACTGTCCAGTAATGTCGTTACACATTAGTAATTGCACTAAAAACCCACTATTATTTGGATTTAAGAAAAGAAGGACGATTTACCACATAACCCACATAACCCTCGTAACAATATAGATGCCACATGAGATGTCTTGTCCATGTTCCCTAACTTTACCTCTCTCATCTGTATATAAGATATGTATGTTCTCTTGTCTATGTATTCCGCTTAAAGAGGATCACAGCAAGTGATCGAAATATACGGAAATTCGTTACTTCCTACTTTTCTTATATCCAAATAATAGTGGGTTTTTAGTGCATATATATATATATATATATATATATATATATATATATATATGTACATATACATATATATATGTATATATATACATATACGTATATATGTACAAATATTTATACATATGTATATGTATATATATATATATATATGTGTGTGTGTGTGTGTGTGTGTGTGTGTGTGTGTGTGTGTGTGTGTGTGTGTGTGTGTGTGTGTGTGTGTGTGTGTGTGTGTGTGTGTATAAGTATGTTTATATGTATATATATGTGGATACGTATATGTATGTACATATGTATATGTACATGTGTGTATATATGTTTATATACATGTATATGTGTATGTATATATATGTATATATGTACAGCATATGTTTATGTATATGTATATGTATATACATATATGTATATATGTACAGCATATGTTTATGTATATGTACAATATATCTACATATATATGTATATGTACAATATATCTACATATATATGTATATGTACAATATATCTACATATATATGTATATGTACAATATATCTACATATATATGTATATGTACAATATATCTACATATATATGTATATGTATGCATATGTATCAGTCGCGTTTTGGTCTCTTACCTCGTAATCACTACATAGAGTTCGATTCCGTTTCTGATGTCCATTGATGACTGCCACTTTCCCCGGCTGTCGAAGAACTTAGGGTATGAGTTATCTCTTCGGCCGCAGCCAAGTGCCTACTGTTTTATGTGTCTCTATTTACTAATGATAGTGCAATGTTCTCGATCTCAAATTGATTCCGAGTAGGTACTGGTGAGAGCCACACAGCCTGGCTTACAGGGGACACAAGGTAAAGGTGACGGTTTGGGTCAGAGGTGAGCGCATCCTGGTGTGATTCCTCATGGTCTTGGATAACGTTTTGGATTCGTGATCAACAGTTATTAACCTCCCGGATGAGAGCTCAGAGCTCGTATGACCGATCTATGGGTAATAATGTGACCTTACACGCACACACACAGACTCAACTCCCCACCCACGAGAGTTGGAGTAACACCCCGCAATGCAGTGATACTGAAATTATTTCAGCCCTGGGCGGGAGTCGAACCCGGACCACCGTAGAGGCAGACGTGAATTCTAACCACAGCGCCACGAGGTGTGTAACCTCTCACCTATGTATAGGGTCCGCGCCCGTGTAGAATAAGATTATGATTGGATGAGAAGTGCACTTGGCCAGAATCTGATCTCCCGAGGCTTCGGATTGGGGTACTGCACAGAAATCGAAGCATCTACCAACTGCTCCATGGGCTCTAGATAGATTAAAAGAGAGAGAGACAGCGAGAGAGAGAGAGAGAGAGAGAGAGAAACGAATGATCAAAAATAGGTTAAGTACCAGAACAGCCTTGTAAGTACCAATAGGTCTGTTGATGTTTGTTTCTCCGTGTAACTCCATGTAACCTCGAGATATTACCAAGATGATACATGCAAGATAAATTCAACTCTCCTGGCTATCCAAGAAGAAAAGGACAAGGTGGTGGCTTCGGCCACAGATAAGCCTTTCTTCATATTCGTCTTCTCATCCTTCCTTTTCCCACATGATATTCATTAAGGATTAGATACCGGGGTAGGGCTCCTACAACTGAAGAAAATAATCAAGCAACAACAACAGAAATCCATAAGAGCTGTAGCAACCAAGGTCAAGTTCTTGTCTGCCAACAGGATCTCCTTTGAGTCACTTCCGTAATTGAAATCTTTACTTCGTTAAACAATGATAGTTCTGTCGTTTTATGTCGGCGCCCCCGTTTTCCTTCCGTTTTCGATTAATCGGGGGAGACATTGCCGTCGCGGGAAATTGCTCCTTTCTTTCGCTCGGCGCCTCCAAAGGCGGAGGGGCAAGAAGCATTCCCGCTCAATCCATAAGCCCATTTTCCCATACCTGTTCGAACCGCGATCCAAGAATTTTAGAGGGAGCGAGCGAGAGAGAGAGAGAAAGAGAGAGAGAGAGAGAGAGAGAGAGAGAGAGAGAGAGAGAGAGAGAGAGAGAGAGTGGTAAAGAGAGAGGAGGACACCGAGAGAGCGGGGCACAAAAAGAGAGAGAGGGGGGAGCAAAGTAAGGGAAGGGGAGCAAAGAGAGAGGTGGGGTACTGAGATAGGAGCACAGAAAGTGAGGGGGTCAGGGAGATGGGTGTTAGAAAGAGAGAGGTGGGTCACAGAGAGAGAGAGAGAGAGAGAGAGAGAGAGAGAGAGAGAGAGAGAGAGAGAGAGAGAGAGAGAGAGAGATATGAAGGTAAAGGAGAGAGAGCCATAGAAATAGAGAGAAAGAAAGAGAGAAGTAAAGATACATGTTTCTGCAGTGCGTGAAAGAAGATCCAGCCCGAGGAGAAAGGAAATATGAGAACGTGGACAGGAAAAAGAAGACCAAAAACTAGAGAACCATCAAAAGGAATAAAGTCCGAAAGATGAGAGTATTGTGCAACGTTTCAAGGAAAAAAATGACGGAGAAAGGGGGAGAGGAAGACCTGGACTGAAATGAAGAGAAAGAAACATAACGGCTAGACAGAAGGCATACTTGAATTACAAATATGCAGACTCTACTAGGAAGAGGAAAACCCCACGGAGTTCGAGCGCTCTCGTGATATATATATCACGAAAGGGCTCGGATTCCACGTGTTTTTCCTTTTCTTAGTGAATTTGCAGACTCCACTAGGAAGAGGACAAACACACGGAGTTCGAGCGCTTTCGTGATATATATCACGAAAGCGCTCAGACTCCTCTTGTTTTTCCTTTTCTTAGTGGATTTTGCATATAACGACTAGAATAAGAGGAAGAATCTCAAAGGATCAGATTAACGTAAAAGTAAGGAGATTGGCCCATGTAGGACAGGAGTGAAGGGAAGGAATCAAATCTAAGATAAGACTGGAATAGAGAGGATAGACTCATAACTAGATAAGGAGAGATTCAAGAAAAGAGACCCAAAGCTGGATATAACTAGTGAATGGAAGAGATATTTGATCAGATAATCTGTAAGAAAAATAGTACCCAAATTACACTGTAAGAAATAGTATCAAGCGGTAGACGAGACTGGAGTGAAGGGAAGAGACATAAAGCTTGATAAGGCTGAAAGGAAGGAGGATTCTCAAAGATTAATAACACTTAGATTAAAGAGACTCAACTAGATAAGACTGGAATGAGAGAAGTAGACCCAAATTTAAATGAGTCTGAAATGAATAAACCTAAGACTTGATAAGACTAGAGTAATTAGCAGTGACCCAAATCTAAATGAGACTGGACTGAAGGGAAAAGACCCTCAGCAAGATAAGACTAGAGATAACGGGTATGTTTTAGGCTCTAGAGTGTAGACGTAATAAGTCCTGGTAACTGAACTGATAGAATTACTCCCTCCCCCTCCAGCCTACTTGAAGAAGTACCCTCATCCTTGACTATGAGCATAAATTTGAGCAAATGTGAAAATCTAAGACTCGTATGTTTAATGAAAAATGGGGCCACAAAACAGCTATAAATCTTATGATTGGCATACATACAGTCGTTATTTGAAATTATGTATAATTTCATTCCATACATTTTCGTCTAAGCATACGACAGTTAGTCCAAGTTTATACAATGTCCGAATTTGTTGAAAATATTTTCGTAGCCGACATGACGTCACACATTTTTCAGTAGACCTTTTGGTCCACAACTAAGTCGAATGTGAAAAAAGTATATAATAATGATAAAACAAATGAATGAATAAATAAATAAATAAATAAATAAATAAAAATTATGATAATATAGATAATAATAAATAAAACAAATAAATGCATAGGTATAGTTAAGTAATAAACAAACAGGTAAATAGTAAATAATAATAAATTTACAGATAAATAGTAACAAATGAAAATCAAGGAAATAATAAACAAACAGACAAATAATAACAAACAAATAAAAAAATAATATGAAATAAATGGCAGGCATTACAGCATCTTGCTTCGATGTTTATCAAAACTAATCTTAAAGCTTCGAACTGAACTACAATGCACTGCCTTTGCAGGAAGTTTATTCCATTCATGAACTACACAGTTGGCGAAGTTGTTTCTACCCACTTCCAAACTAAATCTATTACCTGATAGTTTGAGACCCTTATTTCTTGTCGGATTCTCATTCAATGTAAAAATTTTGTCCCTTTTGATGTCAGTTCCCTTTAGAATCTTAAAGACCTGTATCAGGTCACCACTGAGTCTACCCTTTTTTAGGGAAAACAGATTCATATATCTTAGTCGATTTTCGTATGATTTGTTTTTTTGATATTTGAAATCAGTTTTGTTGCTCGCCGTTGTACTTTTTCCAATCTGTCAATGTCTTGAATGAGATACGGTGACTATACGGAAACAGCATATTCCAAAGGTGAACCAACTAACGATTTATATAACTTGTTAATGAATGATGGACTTTTGAAGTCAAAATATCGCGCAATTACTCCTAGAATCTTTTTTGATATCTCAGAGGCTGAAATATGTTGCTTAGATAATTTGGGATCATTACTGATAATTACGCCGAGATCCTTTTCATTATTCGCTTTTGTTAACGAATTTCCAAATAACCTGTAATCGTACTGTTATTTTTTTACCTATATGCATAACCTTACATTTACTTGTGTTCAATTTTATCAGCCACTCTTCAGACCATTGCTGCAGTTTATCTAAATCTTCTTGAATATCTAATTGGTTTAAGTGATAATTTGCCATTCCACATAGTTTTGTATCACCAGCAAATTTGGAGACAATAGATTTTAGTTCTTGGTCTATATCATTTATATATACTATGAATAGAAGTGGCCCAAGAACGGAACCCTGAGGAACTCCACTCGTAACATTTTTTCATTTAGAAGTTTTGCCATTTAGAACAACACTGTTTTCGATCACTCAGCCAATTACTAGTCCAACTTAATAGGTTACCACTTATTGTGAAGATAATT
>NC_134778.1:18188143-18190643 GCF_046742065.1 Oratosquilla oratoria | reverse complement strand
CGATATGAATTGTCAGATTTAGGGACAAGAATGCAAGGAGATGCCCAAGGACTACTGGAGGGTTCAATTATTCCCTGTTGAAGCAGAGTGTTTATTTCTGCTTTTATGAACTCCTTCTTTTTTGGATTGACTCTATAAGGGGCTTGTTTGATAGCCCTTGGCGAGTCTAGAATTATTTCGTGTTCTATCAAAGAAGTGAATCTTGGGGAATCTAGAAATAATTTTTGAAAACTTCTTAAGAGAGAAAGAATGTCTCTACCTTGTTTCTCAGATAAGTGTCCTACTTTTATCTGAAGATTTTGTAGTATCTGAGAGTTTTCCAAGGGAATCTCAGGAGGATTAGGCAGGTTATCAGGAGGCTCTTCCGATTCTATTGTGGTAGAGCTGCAAGCTGGAATTGGATCTCGGGAATGATAAGGTTTTAAGGTATTTATGTGACAGAGACGGGAACTCTTTCTTCTGTCTGGAGTTTTGATTATGTAGTTGAGATCACTGGCTCTGGACAAGACTTCATAGGGTCCTTTGTATTTAGCCTGCAATGGATCTCCTGGTATGGGAAGATAAAGTAACACTTGATCTCCTGGAGAGAAAGTTCTAAGTTTAGAATTTTTATCATACCGACCTTTCATTACTCGTTGAGCATTCGTCAAGTTCTCTCTTGCCAACTTCCAAGCTTCTAACAACTTCTCGGTGACCTGGGACACGTATTTCAAAGAAGGAACAGGTGGTTCTTCTTTCATCCATTGTTCATGAAGTATCTTTAGGGGACCACGGACTTCATGACCGAAGACTAATTCTGACGGGCTGAATCCAAGGCTTTCTTGAATTGTTGTTCGGGTGGCGAACAACAAAAAGGGGAGTCCGTCTTCCCAATTTCGAGTGTTCTCAGCACAGAAGATTCTTAACATTGTCTTGAGCGTTTGGTGAAAGCGCTCTAGAGCACCTTGTGATTGAGGATGATAGGCGGAGGAAGTTACATGATTTATACCTAGTGTTACAAGAGTTTCTCTAAACTTGTTGGAAAGAAAATTACTTCCTTGATCACTTTGAATGTTCTTAGGAAATCCTACCATAGTGAAATATTTCAACATTTCTCTGATTATGTTTTGAGCTTTAATATTTTTCAAAGGAATTGCTTCTGGAAAACGAGTGCTCATACACATGATTGTGAGAATGTACTGATTTCCTTTACTTGAAGGAGGTAAAGGTCCTACACAGTCAATAAGAACTTTTTTAAATGGCTCTTCCATTACAGGAATGGGATGAAGTGGAGCTTCTACAATTTTCTGGTTGGGCTTACCTACAAGTTGACATGTATGACATGTTTTACAATATTGGGCAACATCTTTGACAACCGTGGGCCAATGGAAATGTTGGGTTATGTTGAACAAGGTCTTTCTTACCCCTAAGTGACCTGCTAAGGGAGTATCATGAGCCAATCTTAGAACATTATTCCTGAAACCAAGAGGGAGGACTATTTGATTCCTTACTTGCCATGGCTGGTCAGCGGTTGCGGTGGATGCTCTCCATTTTCGCATTAGGACTCCGTTTTCTATATAGAAACCTCGTGATATATTTTCAACTTCTTCTGGAGATGAAACAATCTCGTACAAATTTTTAAGAGAATGATCTGACTTCTGTTCTTTGATTAATTCTGCTCTAGATAGAGAAACTGGTGAAGAAGAAGATGGGTCAGTTTGGGAGAATAAGGATTCTAAATTATAAGTCTCCTCTTCAGATTTCTTGTACTGAGATCTGGTTACAGCACAAGCGGGAAACAACTGTAAGTTATCTGAAGGTTCTACTGAGGTCTTAGGGTTATTTGTTATTAAGGGAGAAATGACTTTGCTTCCAGCGATGTCATTGGCCAACAATAAGGATATTCCTACTATGGGAAGAGAGTCTACTACTGCTACTTTAACCATTCCGGTTGTTAAATCAGACCGCAAGAAAACATTATGTAATGGACATTTTACAATTCCTCCAACTCCTTCTATCAATATATCATAACCTGTATATGACTCACCCAGATTCTGCAAGACAGAATTTAAAATCAGACTTTGCTTTGCTCCTGTGTCTCGGAGTATGGAAATAGGATATTGTTGTGAACTACTACTATGAGATATAGTTCCTGAAGATACAAATGGTTTGAAACAAGGATCATGATTTGATGAGGGGGGTTCTACATTACTTGACAATACCGGCTTCTTTGGTAGTTTATCCTGAATAGAGGATTTTGAATCATCTGATTTTATATTACTTACAAGAGCTGGTGTCTTATTGGAGAATGAGGGTGTCAGTCTCTTTCTGCAATTAGAAATGTGATGGCCAACCTGTTTACAATATGAACAAGTTACAGGGGGACTAGTCTTAAACCTTTCCATTCTTTGCCAAGGTTGGTTTGGAGGATATTGATTGAAATCAGACCTGTAACTGAAATGTGATGGGCTAGACTGATTTTCAAAGTGTTTCTTTGGGGACCAAGGATCAGAGTATTTTG
>NC_134778.1:18173143-18183143 GCF_046742065.1 Oratosquilla oratoria | reverse complement strand
GGCAGTAGACTGGAAGTGAGCATTAAGGGAGAGCGACTGGAGGAAGTGGATAGTTTTAGATATTTGGGTGCAAATGTGGCAGGAAAAGGTGGAATGGGGGTGGAGGTAGAATGTAGATTGAGAGAAACGAGTAAATGCCTTGGTAGACTAAAAAGTGTAATGAGGAATAGACCTTTGGGAATGAATGATAAAAGGAGACTGTATGAAGGAGTGATTGTGCCAACAGCACTGTATGGGGCAGAAACATGGAACATAAGAGAAGAAGAGAGAAGGAGTTTGAATGTGTTTGAGATGAGGTGTCTGAGAAGTATGATGGGGGTTACTAGGCTAGATAGAGTGAGAAATGAGAAGGTGAGGAGGAGAACAGGGGTGGAAAGGGAGTTGGGAGATAGGGTTGATGAAAGAGTATTAGGATGGTTTGGACACATGGAAAGAATGAGTGAAGAAAGACTAGTAAAAGAGGTATGGAAGGCAGATGTGGAGGGAGTGAACATGAGGGGACGTCCTAGGATGAGGTGGATGGATGGGGGGAAGGGGGCTTTGGGGAAGAGGGGAATGTCTGTTGAGGAAGGACGGGAGAGGACAGAAGACAGGGGTGAATGTGAAAATGGTTGTATATGGATGGTGTTGTGATGCATGAGGTGAAATCGGTGGGGGGATGGGGGGTGAGATAGTATGTGTGAGCAAAATTTGACGCAGCCCAAAGGGATTTCTCCCCGTCTTCGCCAATTTCATGAAGCGACTTTGCTGTGGATGTGCTGTGTCTTGCGACACTGCTTCTGACCCAGGGCAGTGGACAAGGTGCAAGGATGACCCGTCATCCAGGAGGTGCTAAGATAAGAGGGAGGGTGGAGGGGAGTGGAGTTTATTCAGGGATGGAATGGGTGGGAATGATTTTATGCCTTTTTCTTTTTGGCTACCTCCCTTGTAAGGGGGAAAAAGTCTTGGTATATGTATGTATGTATGTATGTAAGAGAAGAATTGAACTAATTTTTTATTATCGTTGAATTCGAGTATATTACCACCCGCGAAAAAAAAAATTCAATAATTGGTAAAATTATACAATCATTTTACATTTACATGCTTTCTCCTTACAAAGGCTATCATAGTTTGTGGCAACATTACAAATACGAATAATATTTATGAACACATACAATGGTTAGTTTAATCATAATAATTTTTGTTACAAAATGTCAATTCTATTAGGGGAGACTACAGTAGTGGCGTGTTACCCCACCATACCCCTCTAACCCTTAACCCTTGCCAAAATAATATTTTTTGGAAATGAAATGTAGTTATCCAAGTACCTGGAGTGATAGAGTATCAGAATATATATAGTTATGGGGGTCTGTCTCCAAAACCCTAAGAGGAGTTCGTGTACAAATAAACAAACGAACAAACTGAGGTGTTCCCTTAAGTCGCGTAGCTTTTTTGTGACATAACAATTAATATGATTAAACAAACCATTGTATGTGTCCGTAAATATTATTTATATTTGTGAAATTATTGTTGCCACAAACCATGGTAGCTTGTAAGAGGAAAGCATGTAAATGTAAAATGATTGTATATTTTTACCAAATGTTGAAATATTGGTTATTTTCACTTAATTTTAGTGTGGCAACATTACAAATATAAGTAATATTTATGAACACATTCAATGGTTTGTTTATTCATAGTAATTTCTGTTACAAAATGCCAGTACTATTAGGGGAGACTACAGTAGTGGCGTGCTACCCCACCATACCCCTTTAATCCTTAATCCTAGCCAAAATATTATTTCTTTTAAATGAAATATAGTTATCCAAGTACCTGAAGTGATAGGGTATCAGAATATATATAGTTATGGGGGTCTATCTTCAAAACCTTAGGAGGAGTTCGTGTATAAACAAACAAACAAAAATGCAGTGTCCCCTTAAGTCGCTTAGCATTTTTGTGACATAAGAATTAACATAACAAACAAACCATTGTATGTGTCCATCAATATTATTTATATTTGTGAAATTAATGTTGCCACAAACCATGATAGCTTGTAAGAGGAAAGTATGTAAATGTAAAACGATTGTATAGTTTTACCAAATGCTGAAATATTGGTTATTTTGATCTAATTTCAGTGCGGAAGGAAATTTATTATTCAACAGGATACTACTTTATTATAGTATATATACATATATATATATATATATATATATATATATATATATATATATATACTGCCAAAGAATGATAGTAAAAACATAATCAAATAACGAGATAAAAGGCAACACATAAAGCGAAAGAAATACGAACCAAAGAACGTTACATACCAGAAAGATCAAAACAAAGAAAAAATAAATTGAAAAACATCTTTGTATCAAGTATCATGGTTGGGTAAAAATATAAACAAATGAAATTCTGTTTTTCAATGGAGGCCTGGATTAGAAACGTGCCATATGAAGGAAATTAGACGAGGCAGGATCTTGTGTCAAAAAATATATATATAAAAAAAGAACAAGGAATACGATAAGGTTATCTTGCAATGTAAGAAGGCTTTTACTATATGCACACGTAATACCGATATCATTCAACTATCTATTTGTATATTCATGTATTCATTGATCATTATCATTATAATATTTATGATCATCATCATCACCATCACCATCACCATCACCATCACCATCACCATCACCATCACCATCACCATCATCATCATCATCATCATCATCATCATCATCACCATCACCATCACCATCATCATCATCGCCACCACCATCATCATCGCCACCACCACTACCAAATATTATTATTGCTGTTATTGATACTATTATACTTTTATTATGTTATTCATCTATTATTTTCTATACTTTTTTTTCAAACAAACTTGTCTCGAATTGTTCCTTTAAGATTATAAGTCCTTCAGGGTGATCCTCCTTCATCCTCTTTCTAACCGCCCCCCCCCCTAACTGAAGGAAATCGTCTAGGGTAGTCCTGAACAAAATATCTAAGCTGAGCAAATTCTTAGAATGACAAAAACTTGCGAGTTTGCCCTTCTCCATCCTGGATAAAGGTGTGGAAATATTCAGAATGTAAAGGATTCCACCTTAGCATAGGGTTTGTTATGTTGGTGTTGGTGTTGCTGTTGTTGTTGTTGTTGTCGCTGGCGTGACGTTGTTGTTGTTGTTGTTGTTGTTGTTGTTGTTGTTGTTGTTGTTGTTGTTGTTGTTGTTGTTGTTGTTGTTGTTTTTGTTGTTCCTTCGACCCAACTAAGCTATAACACTTGATTGACCCATGACATCAATCTCCTTGATCTCCTGCCAAAGTTCCTTCACCCGAAATATATTATGTTTATTCCTGTGTATGCATGCGTTGGTGGCGTAATCGTAAGCGTGCTGGTCTCACTTAGATATAGGCTCGAATACCGCACTCCTCTCCGATCCCCAGCAATAATTTTTACCTGACCCAACAGTTCAAGCATAGGGCAGAGGAGACGGCGTTGCCCGCAGCTACTCAACGCCTCCTGGCGTAAACTCCTCACCTTCTTTTACATTTGTGTGCTTCCATTATTGAGAAGTCTATAGAGCAGCTTTTTTCAACCTTTTTACCTTTGCGTAACCTTTAAAATAAATTGCATGTCTCAAGGAACCCTTAAAAAAATCATAAAATAAAAATACATATACTATATCTTTTTCATTTTATTTTCATCGCAATAATAGGTTAGATAGGATGATGTCTATATTACATTATTACAATAACCAAGAATATGTCGTGCATGTGTAATGATATCACGTATATGAAATTAAATAAAAAAAAAAAAAATTGCATTAGCTTATCTCACTTGTTCTCGCGGAACCCTTAGGGACCTTTTGCGGAACCTTAGGGTTCCGGGGAACCCTGGTTGAGAAACGCTGGTATAGAGGATGTTACGGGAATGAATAGATTGACTTTGCAGCAGAAAGATTAACAGGAAGAGTACCGACCTTATATTGGATTAGCGAAAATGTACTATGTGTGAATGATATGTTGATACTGCCCGAGGGTATTTCTCTCCATCTCTCTTCTCCTACATGAGGAGACGGAGAGGAGGTGGGGAGGTCGCCAATTAAGTAAAGCGGCCTTACTATGGATGTGCTGTGCCTGACTACATTGCTTCTGACCCAGGGCAGTGGGCGGGATACAGGGATGACCCGTGGCCTTAACTTGGCTACCTCCGTTGTAAGGGGATAAAAGCTCTTTGTATATATATGGACTATAACCTCCGCTTTCGAGGTGTTGCCAAGGAGCCGAATGAAATCGACAGACTAAAAGGAAACAGACGACATGGTACGGAAGGAGCCTGACCTTAATGTCGAGAAAATTCCTTCTAGAATATTCAATGGACACAGATTTCTCTGAATTCTAAGTGATCCTGAATACACAAATTATTGGCAATACTAGAGTTATTTCATCCTGTTTGAAGTTGTTACTGTATATTGTATGAAGACATCTAGAGAATTCTTAGATAAGATTAAAATCACGAAATACGTAATAATTGTAAATAAGAGAAATATTGACAATGTAATTATTTTGATAAGAATAAGATCTACGCCATTCTCCACACAATTCAATGAAGATCACTTTGCCTAATGGGAGTTGAGGGAGAAAGGTGAGGGTGGCCATGCATTGTCATGGCTTTTCATCCCATTGATGGGTTGATTGGCTGGATGAATGAACAGGTTGGAGAATCGATGGTTAATCCGACACGGACCAGCATCCAATAACGATGAGCTGGTCGCCCACTGCGCATTAAGACCATCACTTTATTGAGCACCGCGCGTCATGCAACACTGTTCAGCTCTGATGTAGTATCCTGAAACACTGGTTGAAGCCTCACATTCACCCCTGAAACACAGATAAGTTTAAACATGGTATCAATGAAACATTGGATGGAAATTGAAGCTTGTGTTCTGAAACAGTGGTTGAAATATCAGGCTCACCCCTGAAACGCATAACTTTAAATGCAGTGTCAATGAAACACCGATTAAATATTTAAGCTTCCATCCTGAAGCACTGGTTAAAGTACTAATAAAATCTAATGCCACATCCACACGGTCGAGCTGTGCCAATAGGCTGGGCCCTATCCGGGCAAAGCCTCCAGACTATGCCCGCGAAGGTTGTGAGCGAGTGGTCTAGTGCGGTACGATTACCATGGTGTCACACCTGACATTCCATAAATATTCGTGTGTTCTATACAGGTCAATTAATGCTACTGTGTCTTGTCGGTACCAGTATGTACTTGGTGTGGGTATCATATCCTACTAACTCGGTCCTGAGTGCGTCTGCCTGCACCTTACCTTGTACGTTTGGCAGTGACGTCAAATTTCTGCCCACTGCCGCTCTCTAATAGCACCGGGAACGGACAGTTTGATGGTTTGCCTGCCCAAGGTGCCCCTACTAAGGCCGGCCACACACGTGCAGTTTAAACTGACAGTTACAACTGTTCAGTTATAACTGTCAGTTGAAACTGCACGTGTGTGGGTATCTCAGTGATACTGAGATACCCAAACATGTGCAGGTTCAACTGGCAGTTATAACTGAACAGTTGTAACTGTCAGTTTAAACTGCACGTGTGTGGCCGGCCTAAGACGGGCAAACCCCGCGTGCTCGACGGACAGCTCTCGACCGTGTGGATGTGGCTTAAGGCTGCAATCTGCAACATTGCTCATCTCTATGACAGCATCCTGAAAAAAAAATTATGACATCTGAAGCTGCATTCCAAAATACTAGCGTGATATATTGTTGCCTTTTGAAATATCTTTCATCTTGAGACAGTAATGAAATATAAGTTTGTATCCTGAAAGAGTTATGAAATCTAAAAATGTATTATTAAACATTAACAAACTCTGTGATAGTTTCCTGAAACTGATGGAATTCAGATTTTGTTCTGAAACATTGATGAGGACCAAGGCTGGGTCATGAGACACTGATGAAATTCCAGGTAGTATTCTGAAACAGTGATGAAATATAAGATTATATCTTCAAGCGCCTTTAAAATCTATGATTACCTAATGAAAATGTGATCACATCTCAAGTTGCATTCTGAAACAATGATGAAATATAAGATTGCCTCTTCAAACCTTTTAAAATGTATCCTTACCTTATAAATAGGTGATGACATCTAATATCATATTCTGAAAGAATGATGAAATATTACCTCTTCAAACGTTTTTAGAATCTATGATTACCTAACGAATCTGTGATGAAATCTAACATCGTATCCTGAAACAATGATAAAGTATAAGATTACCTCTTCAAAAGTTTTTTAAATCTATGATTACCTAATGAAACTGTAGTGACATCAAATATCGTGTTCTGAAACAAGGATGAAATGTAAGACTACATCTTAAGAACATAAGAACATAAGAATGAAGGAGACTGCAAGAGACCATAAGGTCTACACTAGGCAGCTTCATATCCATCACCATTTGTCATCCCCATCCATAAAGTTGTCTAATCGTTTCTTAAACAACTGATAGTTTCAGCGCTTACTACATGGTTACTAAGTTTACTCCATTCGTCGACCACCCTAGTAGTAAACCAATTTTTGCCTATTTCCTTTATAAATCTAAATTTGTCCAGTTTATAACCATTACTGCGAGTCCTACCCTGTTGTTTTAATATGATGACCTTGTTTGCATCACCCTTGTTAAAGCCTTTGATACACTTGAACACCTTTATTAGATCACCCCGCACTCTGCGTCTTTCCAGAGAGTGTAAGTTAAGGTGCCTAAGCCTATCTTCGTAAGGCAAATTTCTGAGTCCATGTATCTTCAAACATGTTTAAAATTTATGATTACTTAATGAATCTGTGATGACATCTAACATCGTATTCTGAAAGAGTGACGAAATACAAGATTGTAACCCAAAACACATGAATCTTCGCCCCTTTCCTTTCCCCCAGAATAACAGCTGGGTTTCCTATGTGGCAGGTCCTTCGAGGAGATCTTAATGGGATCTGAGGAATTGGTATCGTCCTTTGATCTAAACGGGCCCCGGAATTGAGCTAATTTGAGCTTTCATATCAAAAGGTTTAATCACTTGGAAAACAACTAACTTCGAAGAACATCTAACCTCCGTGCAGATTCCGTTGTGATGGTTAGTGACAGACAATTCTACTCAGCCTGGGGGCAGCCTCTGCCTCGATCAGGTCTATGGGTTCTCATTAAAATCTGAGTATGTTCCCCCTTTCACCAGGCTACTTAGTAATCCACTCGAATTGCCGGCCATCTAGAAAAACCAGCCGTTCTTCATGAAAAAAAACTCCGAACGTTCTAGAAGATCCGTTTGCGGCCGAAACATCGAGGGACCCGTCCGGTCACAATGGAGATAGGGAGGTCCTATGCCTGCGAAAAGAGATCCCTGAGGACTTACAAAGAGGATGCCCAATTCTTCACCGCTACCTCGTCTGGAAGCACCCTCGCCCATCTACGGGAGCCTCCAACTTCTTCTACTTCGACCTGGAGCCATTCGGACAAAATGTCTTTTGGAAAAGATCCATAGGAAGAGGAAGAAGAAAAAAAAAGAATAAATAAATAAAATAGATAAATGTGCCCACCTCTCTACAGAGTCAACGATCCTTCCCACTCGTCTGGACGCGAATACATTTGTGCTGGTACCAGTAGAGGTGACAGTATACCTGTGTGTAAATATATATACACACACGCGTGCGCACACACGCACACACGCACACATATACATACATACGCACACACAAACACATACACACACACACACACACACACACACACACACACACACACACACACACACACACACACACACACACACACACACACACACACACACACACACACACACACAAACACACACACACACTCACACACACACACACACACACACACACACACACACACACACACACACACACACACACACACACATATACACACTATGGGCACCTAGTACAAAAGATAATAAAGAAATTAGAAAGAATTCAAAGAGCAGCAACAATAATGGCACCTACACTCTCAGATTTGACATACGAACAAAGAATGGATAAATTACATCCAATAACACTGGAACAGAGAAGAGAAAGAAGCGATTTGCTGACTATCTACAGAATTATGAAAGGGATGGAAATTCTTGATAGAGATGACTTATTAAAATGGGACAGAAGAGAAACCAGAGGACACGAGAAGAAACTAAAGAATGACAGTTACAGAAGAGATTTGAAAAAGAATAGCTTCCCACACAGAGTGATTGATGTCTTGAACAAGCTAAACGTGGAAACAGTGAGTGCCAAAACTATACAAGATTTTAAGAACAAACTGGATCCGGAGAGATACAAAAACAGGTCACTACGAGGATAGCTTTCGTCCGGTAAAATACAACTAAGTACAACTAGGTAAATACACACACACACACACACACACACACACACACACACACACACACACACTCAAAGGCACAAAGGCACAAAAACCCTTTTGATTATTGATATTCGTTCTTACTTTGTAAGCACGAATGCTTCGCTTTCTTTTCTAATACCTACTGGTGATTTTCCACTTACCCTTGGCTGTCCAGGCACAAAGATGCAAAGGCTTTACTCTTTGTTACACGGAGACTTCACAAAGAGCTGAAATGATTCCTGGAAGCACGAAAACTGAAGATTTATAAATTTCGGATGGAGATCTTCACCTCGAAGAACATTTAAGATGTTCACCTCGAAGAACATTTAAGATGTTCACCTCGAAGAACATTTAGGACCTTTGTTGGAGGAAATGTTGAAGCGTAACTTTGCCTTGGCTGAGGACCTAAGGAATGAAAGAGATAAGAGGTGAGTAAAGGTACAGGATTTCCGTCGCCCATGTCCGTCCATCTTGCTTTTACAGCGAAATTGTCCAGAAACCAAAAGGAACGATGATAAGTGAAGATTGGTACAGATGAAAGCGATTGTTTGAGATTGCAGTGGCTTCGTTAAAGGTGGCGGAAGTCGAGAAGAGAGAAAAAATAATGAAGCCAGACACCACCAATGGTGGAGGTGGATGGTGGAGATGTAGAGCCGGTCATATTGGAAGTCTTAATTTACCGATGTTAAGGTCGTGTCTATGGTCATGTCTGTGTGTCTTCCCAGTACTGAACAGTCTCTAAACATGTGTTTGATCATCAGCAAGGTAATTTAAGATAGTAAACATATAATCATCTATTGTCTTGAATAACCTATGATGGTAGATGATGCAAATTAGTTGCAGCTGAGTCTGCAAGAGTAAACTTTTCTCCTTAGCTTCGTTTATGATGTGTACTCGTATACTGGCGCTAGTCGTGTAAGCGTGGGGCTGGAAGGATGGTGTTGTGTATTTCTTTGAAATGTTGTTCTGGAGTGTGTTTGAGGCACACGTGTAGATGTCTCATGTAGTGTGATTTTGAAACTATCAGTTGTTTTAAAAGACGATTAGACAACTTTATGAATGGGGATGACAGGTGGTGATGGATACGGAGCTGCCTAGTGTAGGCCTTATGGTCTCCTGCAATCTCCTTTATTCTTAAGTTCTTATGTTCTTATATTTATATCTATTATTATCATTGACGCAGCCCAAAGGGAATTCTCCCAGTCTTCTCCTTTTCTGCAGTGGGGGACAGATGGGGGGAGTCGCCGATTTAATGAAGCGTTGTGTCTTGAGGCACTGCATCTGACCCAGGGTAGTGGACAAGATGCAGGGATGACCCGTCATCCAGGATGTGCCAAGAAGAGAGGGAGAGAAGAGGATGGAGGGGAGTGGAGTGTGATAGGGATGGAATGGGGTGAGAAGAGTTTTTTTTTTTTTTTTTTTTTTTTTTTGCTGCCACCCTTATAAGGGGGAGAAAGTCTTTGGTATGTATGTATGTATGTATGTATGCATGTATGTATGTATGTATGTATGTATGTATGCATGTATGTATGTATGCATGTATGTATGTATGTATGTATGTATGTATGTATGCACGTATTATGTATGTATCATTGTGTGCCGCACATTTCAAAATA
>NC_134778.1:18158143-18168143 GCF_046742065.1 Oratosquilla oratoria | reverse complement strand
TACAATTTAAGTACAGAAATTTGGTGTATACATGGTACTGGGAGAGGTCACAGTTGCTACCTAGGTTGGCGCACAATGGTGTATACATGGTGCTGGGAGAGGTCACAGTTGCTACCTAGGTTGGCGCACAATGGAGCTACGTGGGGTGGGTCTGTTGTTGATTGGTGAGATTATGTCCGGTGGGATTATGTTTGGTGGGATTATGTCGGCTGCGCTGGGAGGATGTCTACTGGAACTCCGTAGGGTGGGTCTGTTGTTGATTGGTGAGATTATGTCCGGTGGGATTATGTTCTTTGGGATTATGTCGGCTGCGCTGGGAGGATGTCTGCTGGAACCCAGCACCATGTATACACCATTGTGCGCCAACCTAGGTAGCAACTGTGATCTCTCCCAGTACCATGTATACCCCAAATTTCTGTACTTAAATTGTTAGCCTCCTTTTATGTATTAGATTCTTTTCTCGCCTGAAGATGGTCGAAAGCATCAACCGAAAGCTCGCATTATGTATTATTGTATAGTATTTTCTTAACAATACAATATGGATCTCGGCAGCCTCGTTTTTGACCTCCCTTCTGATTACAAGAAGTCTATTCGGAAGATAGAGAAAACTACTAAGAAGTTAGTTGATACTGAATTTGCGCTGGTCTTTAACCAAACATGTTTAAAAGAGAACTTACTGCCTATTTATTCTAATATATATATATATATATATATATATATATATATATATATATTATAAATATATAATATTATATATATATATATATAATATACGCATATGAATATATATATACATGTATATATATATATGTATATATATATATGTATATACATATATATGTATATATACATATGTATATATACATGTATATATACATATGTATATATATATGTATGTATATATATATATATATATATATATATATATATATATATATATATATACTTGTGCGGGCGTGTGTGCGCGTAATAGAAAGAGAGACAGAGAGAGAGAGAGAGAGAGAGAGAGAGAGAGAGAAAGAGAGAGAGAGAGAGGGGGGTATAATAAGAGAGACAGAGTGAGAGAAAAAGACAGGTATTGAGACAGAGTGAGAAAGTGAGGGAGAGAGTGAAAGAGTGAGTGAGAGAGTGAGATTGATAGAGAGAGAGCGAGTGAGAGAGAGAAAGAGTGAAAGAGAGAAAGAGTGAAAGAGAGAGAGAGAGAGAGAGAGAGAGAGAGAGAGAGAGAGAGAGAGAGAGAGAGAGAGAGAGAGAGAGAGGAGTGAGGGAGGGCGAGAGAGAGACAGGAAGAAACAGAGATAGATATACTGAGAGAGTGAGTGAGAGAGAAATAGATAGATAGAGAGAGAGAGAGAGAGAGAGAGAGAGAGGGGGGGGGAAGAAACAGAGATAGAGATAGAGACACTGAGAGAGAGAGAGAGAGAGAGAGAGAGAGAGTTTGTAGGAGTTAGCGGAGCTGAAAGCTTAATTCAAGGTCATTAGATTAGGCGCAGTAATTACAGAAGTTTGGATCCTGCATACTCTAGTTTGTATTTGGTAGGAATGGTAATTGTGGTAGTTAACAGTATTGTAACCGTCGTCGTCTCTTTCTCTTTATTTCCGTCATCATTGTAGTCGTCTTCGTCATCGTCATCGTCATCGTCATCGTCGTCGTCATCGTCATCGTCTTCGTCTTTGTCTTCGTCGTCATTATCGTCGTCTTTGTTGTCGTCGTCGTCGTCATTGTTATCATTGTCCTCTTCATCTTCGCCTTATTTTTCTTCGTCTTCGTCGAATTCATCAAATTCTTCAAACTCGTCAAATTCTTCTTTTTCGTCTTCTTCATCTTCGTCGTCTTTTTGCCTTCTTCATCATCAACGTCGACTTCGTCTTCATTATCTTCTTTATCTTCATCGTCTTTTTCATCTCCTTTATCTTCTTCGTCTTCGTCGTACTCTTTATCTTCGTTTTCTTTTTTGTCTTCTTTGTCTTCTTTGTTTTCTTCGTCTTTGTTTTTTTTTTGTCTTCTTTATCTTCTTCGTCTTCGTCGTACTCTTCGTCTTTGTAGTCTTGTCTTTGTCTTCTTCGTCTTCTTTGTCTTCATCATCTTTTTCGTCTTCATCGTCTTCTTCGCCGTATTAATCGTCTTCGTTGTCTTCGTCGTCCTCGTACTCGTCCTCTTCCTTAATCTTGGTCTTGGTTACCATATATCCACACTACGATTCCTAAAAAAAATAAAAATAAAAAAAAAATAAACATAACAAATCTCCCTGAGAGCGCCTCTTTAGGCAAACTAACACATGTGGAAGGGGTGTGGGGGCTAGGGAGGGGACAAAGATGGGGGGGAAGGGTGGTGGGAGATGGAGGCTGAGGTAACGTGGTGCACCTAGAAAAGGAATTAATTAAAGAAAAATCTTACCTTAAACCCGAAAATAAAATGTCGTTAATTCGTGATTAAAACATTAGAAACTTTGCCATCATCAACGTCATCAATATCGTCATCGTCGTCATCGCCGTCGTCGTCGTCGTCGTCGTCGTCATTGTCGTCGTCGTCGTCGTCACCACCACCAAAGATTACAAATGAGGAGCATGCCGACAGGAAACCTTTTGGGGGACGTTATCAAAAGCTTTAGCAAAGTCTAGATATATTAAATCTAAATTGTTTCTTTTGTCATAATTCGAGATGACTGTGTTGTAGAATTCGAGTAAGTTAGTCATGCAAGAATGTTCCCGTCTGAATCCATGCTGACCATCATCATCATCATCATCATCATCATCATCATCATCATCATCATCATCATCATCATCATCATCATCATCATCATCATCATCATCATCATCATCATCATCATCATCATCATCATCATCATCATCATCATCGTCGTCGTCGTCGTCACCGTCACCGTCACCAGTGTCACCCCTGTCATCGTCGTCGTCGTCGTCGTCGTAGTCGTCGTCGTAGTCGACATTTTGGTCTTCGTCTTTTTTGTCATTTTCGTCGTCGTCTTTATCGTCGTCTTCATCGTTGTCGTCGTCGTCGTCTTCGTCGTTGTCGTCGTCGTCGTCTTCGTCGTTGTCATCGTCGTTGGCGTCGTCGTCGTCGTCGTCATTGTCGTCGTTTTCGTCGTTTTCGTCTTTTTTGTCATTTTCGTCTTCGACGTTGTTTTCGTCGTCGTTGTTTTGGTCGTCATGGTCGTTTTCGTCATTATGGTCGTTTTCATCGTCATTGTTATCATCCTCAGCATCATCCTTATCGTTTTCGTTGTCGGTCACGTTTTCGTCAACGTCATTGCCAACATTTACTCTAAATCCCTATCAGCTACAGAAAAAAAAAAGGATCACGGATTGATATAGGTTTCAGAAATGGTTTGGCGAAAGAATAAAAGCAATTTAAAACAACGGAATGGTACAATATTGCTTTTTTCCTATGGATTCACAGAGAAGTGAGAATGTTACTGGAAGGGAATGACATTGTAAACATTGTCCTCTTCGTGTATGTTTTCAATGTTGTGTGTGTGTTTGCCAAGTTTGATGTTACGCGATTGAGTTGATGATGTATTATTTTTTTAACTGAAATTAATATTCTAATTCTATGGAGTAGTCATGTTGATATTGATTAAATTGGCGCCTGTTTTTTTTTTCATGTGAATATTTCGTATTTTAATGGAGTCAAACTGGATGACAAAAGGTAAGATTCCAACAATTAACGCTATATCGTTAGAGCCTCAATGAATTCTGCGGGATAATAAGAGCGAAATTGGTAGGCTTCAGTCATGCACCAGTAACCCTTCCGAGCAGGAAATCGTCCGAAAACCCTCAGGCCTCTGACAGGAACGGGAAGCTTGAGGTATCGACTCCTCAAGGCAAATTCATTTTCCCAGTATGCAATATGCAACACGACAAACCACTGTCACTGCCTTTGCACTTGACCTCAAAGGAATCCTTGCTTCACGACCAAGATGAGAGAGGAGAAAAGAGAGAGAGAGAGAGAGAGAGAGAGAGAGAGAGAGAGAGAGAGAGAGAGAGAGAGATGGTAGGACTAATAGACACAGACAGACAGACAAACAGCCAGGCATCATGATTAAGACTACAATGTACGAATCGTAATATTTAGATAATAAGTCTTAGGCCGCAAGATTCAGGCTGCAAAATGCAGACCACAGTATACAAACAAAAAATATATATATTTAGACGCAATTCATCCCTTTGGTTAAAACGTTCAACTCCGATGACAAGATGTCTTGTCATTTGGTCAAATAAAACAAAAAATCATAATAAAACAACAAAATGTTTGATGATCAAACAGCACCAGAAAAATATGACGTCATCAGTCCTCCTCGAGGAGGACTGACGACGTCATATTTTTCTGGTGCTGTTTGATCATCAAACATTTTGTTGTTTTATTATGATTTTTTGTTTTATTTGACCAAATGACAAGACATCTTGTCATCGGAGTTGAATGGCTTTCCTGTCTCGTCAACTACGGAGACCACATTACTCGAGTCTCTTCCTTTATCGAGACCTCTCGTTCTCGACCCATCTCGTCCTCGAGACGTTGTGGCCTCTTCAAGCTTCTAGGCCTCTTCTTCGTTACCTCAACGACGAGATACTCGTAGAGTGATGGAACGTGGAAGGTTTCTGTGGAAGGTTTCTGCCATGGACCGTAACCTAGAAACTGTACTGCTTATATCACGTCAGTTCAACATCTTCAGACGCCAGGGCCGTGACACCTGAGGAAACTGAAACCTCTTGGAGTCAGCCAGAAAGAAAAAGTTCGTCAAAGAACGGAGGGAGTTAATAAAGATACTTATTAACTATTTCAGGCCCAAAGAGTTCTACCATCTGAATAGAAATGGCTGTCAATAGTAAGGACAATGTATGTAAGTACGGGAAGGCTGAAGTGGAAAATTTGTGCACGGCGTGTTACATTACATGGCACTGTCGTGAACAGTAATCCCTTCTGTGTCATTAGGCGAGCCATCTCCTTGACTAAGGAGGACACTAGAGAAGGTCTGTCTGTCTGTCTGTCTGTCTGTCTGTCTGTCTGTCTGTCTGTCTGTCTGTCTGTCTGTCTGTCTGTCTGTCTGTCTGTCTGTCTGCCTGTCTGCCTGTCTGTCTGTCTGTCTGTCTGTCTGTCTGTCTGTCTGTCTGTCTGTCTGTCTGTCTGTCTGTCTGTCTGTCTGTCTGTCTGTCTCTTTGTCTCTCTGTCTATCTGTCTCTCAATGAATCTATCTTTTAATTTTCTCTATTTTTCTCTACCTACCTACCTATCTATCTATCTATCTACCTTGCTATCCATATCTATTTTGCTCTCTCTCTCTCTCTCTCTCTCTCTCTCTCTCTCTCTCTCTCTCTCTCTCTCTCTTTATCTTCTCTCTCTATTTTCTCCCTCACTCTCTCTCTCTCTCTCTCTCTCTCTCTCTCTCTCTCTCTCTCTCTCTCTCTCTCTCTCTCTCTCTCTCTCCCTCTCTCTCTCTCTCTCTCTCTCTCTCTCTCTCTCTCTCTCTCTCTCTCTCTCTCTCTCTCTCTCTCTCTCTCTCTCTCTCTCTCTCTCTCTCTCTCTCTCTCCCTCCCCCTCCCCCTCCCTCCCCCTCCCCCTCCCTTCCCCCCTTCCTCCCTTTTCCCTTCCCCTCCCTTCCTCCCTTCCCCCCCCTCCTCCCCCCTCCCTCCCCCTCCCTCCCTTCCCTTCCCCTCCCTCCCTTCCCTTCCCCCTCCCTTCCCCTCCCTTCCTCCCCCTCCCTTCCGTCCCTCCCCCTTCCCTTCCCCTCCTTCCCTCCCTCCCTCTTCCCTTCCCTTTCCCTCCCCTCCCCTCCCTCCCTCCCTCCCTTCCTCCATCCCTCCCTTCCTCCCTCCCTCCCTCCCTTCCTCCATCCCTCCCTCCCTTCCTCCATCCCTCCCTCCCTTCCTCCATCCCTCCCTCCCTTCCTCCATCCCTCCCTTCCTCCATCCCTCCCTTCCTCCATCCCTCCCTTCCTCCATCCCTCCCTTCCTCCCTTCCTCCATTCCTCCCTCTCCCGGTCTGACCTCTTCTCCTTACTGTCCCTTAAATTGTATCAATATTGATTTAAAACAAAATCTACTTTTCCTACGCCTGGTCAGTTTGAGCGGTCGCCATGATATGACAACGAATCAAAAAAGCACTTTTTTTCGAATTCAAGAACTCCCAAAATACAGGAGGTACGTGTGTCTTCACCATGGACACTTCTTCCTCGGAAGTGGATCGCGTTTTCCTGAAGAAGTCACTTCAGCCTTCGAGGTCGACAAAAGTGGCTCCATCCTTAATCCTCCTGAATATGGGAGGTCCCTGTGGACGTGAACAAAACCTCTTGGACACAGAAAAGGTGAAATGAATAACGTAAGCCGAAGAATCTCCCCGACGTGGTTGTCTATGATTGTGGTTCAGAGTGTGAGATAGCTTCTTCATTTGCGTGTACAGGATAACCCAATGGCTCAATCAGCAGAACAGCTCCAGTCACTTAAGTTTATTGTCGTGTTCCTCCCATACTCTAATTTCCCTCGTGGTTGTGTACTTGCAGACAGACAGTAAGCACCATGGCCCCCAAAAGAATGCGATAATAAACAAAGGTACTACGTTCAACTAGAATAGATAAATAAATAATTAAAAGATAATACTTACATGCATACATACATACATACATACATACATACATACATACATACATACAAGCATACATACATACATACATACAAGCATACATACATACATACACACATACATACATATACCAAGGGTATTTTTTTCCTCACAAGGGAGGTAGTCAAAAGGCATTATTCCACTCCCACCCATTTTATTCCCACCAATTCTACTCCCATTCACCAACCCTCTCTCCTTCCCCTTTATCTTGGCTCCTCCTGGATGACGAGTCATCCCTACATCTCGCCCATTGGGTCAGAAACAATGTAACAAGACACAGCACATCCACAGGAAGGCCGCTTCATTAATTCGGCGACCCCCATTTCTTTCCTCTTATGCAGAAAAAAAACAACGGGGAGAACTCCCCTCGGGGTGGGGGGGGAGGGGGATAAATAGTTAAATAAATACTGATGATAATAACAATGATAATGATAATAAAAACGTTGTCAGAAATGTTACTTGGATATCACATGCAGATGCATGTGAGGGTGTGCGAACATGTGAAGTAATATAAAGGCGTGTCAGAGACCCATTCAAATATGTGTGACATTTAAGCCCCGCCCTCAGTGTTTACACCATTTCCTATTGGTGGAGATCAACTTTGTGAAAAAAATCTACTCACATCATTATTCATACAAAATGTTGTGAATAGATATTCATATGTTGACAAATCACTTAATTAAATCGGCTAACCACGCTTAGATTTTGTGGCAGAATAGCACAAACGAATCACAATCAGATTTATGTAATATAAGAAAAATATGGCATAAAGGTGTGGAAATTTAGAAATGTTTTTGGCAACTTTGTAGTGGATTCAGCTATTGTATAATGTATTTTTTTTACATGTTACATAATGGTCCAGAAACTATCAGATACATGTGAAAACACTAGAGTATAAATTTTTTGAAAATAGTAATGGTGCCAAATAAGGTACACAAGGGAAAGTGCAGTTGCATGGACATATAATGAGAAGAGAAGAAAACTTTGTATCTAAGGGAATCATGAATGTGGAGCTGGCAGGGTGGAGGAGAAGAGGAAGACCAAAACTCCGATAGAAGGACAACTCCGTTAAAGAAGTGCGCAAGAGGGAACTGAATGGAGAATAGAGATCGAGATTGAAGGAGGAAGAATAAGAAGAGAGGGACTGGAGTATATTGAATGTGCTTCAGCTACTGTGTGATGTATCTTCTTCAGAACTGATGTATGACTCCTTCGAGAAAACTTTCTTCTAATTGAGTGAACCTGAAGCAAGTTAGGTGAGCGAGAGACAGGTCGGGAAGATGGAGGACCTCGGGGGGGACTTCGGCAAAATACCTCGAACTCGACGCTTGAGTTCGTGAAGTACTTTCGGGAGAACTTCAAGACGAAAAAACGTTGTTATATATTTTTCTTGTTTTAGATAAGTGAAGCACTTTATGATTTTATTCTGGCGGCGATAGGTGACTTTTTATGTTGCTGAGGGGATGGGCTACGTTTTGATTGTTGTTTTAGTCCACTGAGAGCCCATTAGATTCAAACCCAGCCTCTTAATTTTTACACTGTTCTTTAATGAATTAATCAATGTTTATCGTCAATCAGAACTGTGCAGGCCTCGTATCTTGCTTGCCACTGGTTCGAGTCCTACACTTCGCTCCCATTCCTAGCAGTGACTATTACCTGCCTCAGGTCCCTGAATCGTATTGGGCAACGCTGACGGCTTCGACCACAGTTGCGCGCCTCCTGGCGTAGGCTTGTCATCTTTATTTGTTAGATTTCGATCCTGTAGACGGTGCGGGAAGGATTTCCTTACCTGAATAAAACCGAGAGTTAGACAAAAGGAAATGTGTAGAAAGACTTCACTACCGATAGGGTTGAATACTATTAATATCCATGACGCTATAAATGTTGTTTTCATCTATTACGTCCATTACCACCGATGTTCTTCAAGAAATTTTGACTTTTGAGATCTCAGTCCCCCTTTCTCTTTAGAAATTTGTTACGGAGGCCCGTCCCCACCAAAAGTTTAATAGAATCGTCAGGCGTCAGCCAGAATTAAACATAAACACTACGTCATCGCAGCAAAAGAGTCGAATAGAGATATACTGAGCTTCTCTAGACTGAATAAGCCGCCTGAAAAAAAATAGGATAAAAAATATCATTAAGGCACCCCTGGCAAACGCTCTATCTATACCATTAAAATGTAGAATTTTACCAGTTTTCTTAGCTAGTTCCATTTGGCATACTTGCTTACCTACAAAATATACCAGTACTCTACATAACCAGAGCTAGTGAAAGCTTGTGAAAATAAAGTTCTAAGTCCCTCACCGAGGCTGGCATTCCCTATGTAGAAGGAACTCACCCTTCACCACCCTGAAGGAAATGGATACAAGGATTCATCGCAGAGAAAGGGTTGAGCACTAGTAATAGGTGTATACATACCACAGGATCCTCAGAACCGAATAAAATGGTCTGTTGTTAATCAGTACAAATGTTTCAAATATTTCAGAATGCGTCATTATGGTTAGAAAATTATGGGAAGCTAAATTGATAGGTAAATGAATAAATAGATAAATGAATAAATGAATAAGTGAATAAGAAACATAAACATAAGAAACATAAGAATAAAGGAGACTGCAAGAGACCATAAGGGCTACACTAGGCAGCTCCGTATCCATCACCACCTGTCGTCCCCATCCATAAAGTTGTCTAATCGTTTTTAAAACAACTGATAGTTTCAGCGCTTACTACATGGTTACTAAGTTTATTCCATTCATCGACCACCCTATTAGTAATCCAATTCTTACCTATTTCCTTCTTAAATCTAAATTTGTCCTGTTTATAACCATTACTGCGAGTCCTGCCCTGTTGTTTTATTATGATGACCTTGTTTGGATCTCCCTTGTTATAGCCTTTGATCCACTTGAACACTCCTATTAGATCACCCCGCACTCTGCGTCTTTCCAGAGAGTGTAAGTTTAGGTGCCTAAGCCTCTCTTCGTAAGGTAAATTTCCGAGTCCATGTATCATTTTGGTCATTCTTCTCTATACTGATTCTAGTGAATTTATGTCCATTCTGTAGGACAGAGACCAAAACTGTACTGCATAGTCAAGGATGGGTCTAACTATCGCTAGATAGAGTTTGATAATTACCTCTGTACTTCTATTCGTTACCGTCCTAGTAATAAAACCTAATGAGCTGTTAGCTTTATTTCTGGCGCTAATGCACTGCTTCTTGGTTTTAAGGTCCGGACTCACCAGAACTCCCAAGTCCCTCTCGCACTCAGATTTTTCTAAAAACGTGTTATCTAAGATGTATCTATTTTCGGGGTTGTGTAGCCCTACGTTTAACACGCTACACTTAGAGATATTGAAGTTCATTTGCCATTT
>NC_134778.1:18138143-18148143 GCF_046742065.1 Oratosquilla oratoria | reverse complement strand
ACTCAAACCAATTAGATATTCAAGAAGATTTAGATCAATTACAGCAATGGTCTGAAAATTGGCTAATGAAATTTAACACAAGTAAATGCAAGGTAATGCACATAGGTAAAAATAACAGTAAGTACGATTACAAGTTATTTGGAAATTCGTTAACAAAAGTGGATAGTGAAAAAGATCTCGGCGTAATTATCAGTAACGACCTCAAATCATCCAAGCAGTGTATTTCAGCCTCTGAGAAAGCAAATAAGATTCTGGGATTGATTGCGCGATCTTTTGATTTCAAAAGTCCATCACTCATTAACAAGCTATATAAATCGTTAGTTCGTCCACATTTGGAATATGCTGTTTCCGTATGGTCACCGAATCTCATTAAAGACATTGACAGACTGGAAAAAGTACAACGGCGAGCCACAAAACTGATTCCAAATATCAAAAATAAATCATACGAAAATCGACTTATTCCATGCGTAGACTCAGAAGTGACTTGATACAGGTCTTTAAGATTTTAAAGGGAATTGACAACATCAAAAGTGACAAAATTTTCACATTGAATGAGAATCAGACAAGAAACAATGGTCTCAAACTGTCCGTAAATAGATTCAATTTGGAAGTGGGTAGAAACAACTTTGCCAACCGTGTAGTTAATGAATGGAATAAACTTCCTGCACAGGTAGTGCAATGTAGTTCAGTTCGAAGCTTTAAGAATCATTTAGATAAGCACCTAAGCACGATGCTGTAATGATTATAATTTGTTTCATATTATTTGTTTTTGTTTTGTTATCATTTGTCTGTTTTGATTTTCATTTATTATTAGTTATATGTCAATTCATTATTATTTACTATTTACCGGTTTGTTTATTATCTAACTATACCTATGCATTTATTTATGTATTTTATTTGTTATTTACATTATCATAGTTTTTATTTATCAATTCCTTATGATTTTTTTTCGCATCCGACCTAGATATGGACCAAAAGGTCTCCTGTCGGCATGCTCCGCCTTTGTAATCCTTTGTAATCCTTTGTGTGTGTGTGTGTGTGTGTGTGTGTGTGTGTGTGTGTGTGTGTGTGTGTGTGTGTGTGTGTGTGTGTGTGTGTGTGTGTGTGTGTGTGTGTGTGTGTGTGTGTGTGTGTGTGTGCTTGAACATGCATGCGTGCTTTTGTGTGTACAGATACACGAAATTAGAGTATTAGCGTTTGGAGAGTTGGCATTTGAAATCTAACAGGTAAAGTTCAGCCTCGCCTCTCTACTGGTTAGAAGTTAAACAGCCTTTGGGTAAGGAGCCCTGACCATAACATAAAAACATAAGAATGAAAGAGACTGCAACAGTCCATAAGTCCTACACTAGGCAGTTACATGTCCATTACCACCTGCCATGTCCATTCATAAATTCGTTTAACCGTTTCTTAAAACAACCGATAGTTTCAGAGCTCACTACATAGTTACTAAGTCTATTCTATCTATTCACTACCCTATTAGCACTCGTAAACCTGACTAGCCTTGTTTAACAAAGGTTGTTAGATGAGATTTCCACAGCTAACTAAAATTAAGCCTTTGAAAAAGGATCGTATCGAGATGGTTGAGAGAAATTGAGAGGAAAAGGAGAAATATATTGTGAGAGAAGCAACTCAATAACGAAACTGAATAAGAATAAGAAAAAGGAAATCCGAATTAGAATACAGAAGCAGGGTAAAGAAAGATAATAATATGAGAATAAGATTCTTAAGGGAATTATCAAATGGCTTAATTGGGGAGAGATTACTGGTAAAATAGAGGAAAGAAGAGAATAAAGGATGAGAGGGAAAGGAAACAAAAGGATCGAATGAACAGATAAGGGAAAACAAAAACAAAAAATGTGAGTGAGTGAGGGGGGGGGGAATGCGTCTACAAAGCATAAGAAAAATTTATCATTTGGAGAGGAGGGGAGAACGGGGATTTTGCACATTCCGTTGGTGATGAAAGGAAAACCTATATCACAAGAGCCCATGCGATATCTGGAGGAATATTTCCATATATGGTAAAGCTGCTGGAGAAGAACCAAAATCGAAGCCTACGATTCGGAACAAAGACTTGTGAAACTAAAATCCAGAGGTTGAAAAACGATCAGGGAATAACGAGAGAATATACGAGAAGATGAAGTTCGTTTTCAAAGAATTTTGGAATTAATGAGCAAGGGGGAGACGTAGGAAAGAGAAGAAAGCCATCAAAAGGTTGGAGGGTAAGAAAGCAGAAGAAATATAAGATCGAGAGGAAGCGTAGTCGCCTTTCTTCTAAATTTCAGAATACCTCAGCTCCGTTTTCTTACCTCATCACCTGAATAAAAGCAATTGGTGCAAATGTTCTCAAATGCTGTTATCACTCACACACATTTTTTTTTACAGAGAAACATTATTGACCTTTTTTCTGCTCCAGTTCTCTTTCCTTTCAGAAGAATAAAGCTGACTATGCTTTGAGTACAATGAATAGAAAAAATGTCACCCTGCTAATCAGATTAACGACAACACAATGCTGTTTGCCTGAATGAAGGTTTCAACTTCCACTTCCGCGTCTGGGTTGAAGTTACCCGTTGAATATATAAATATACATGTAATATGTATATATATACTTGTATGCACAGGTATATGCATGGTATTGTATATGTATATGTATATGTATATGTATATGTATACGTATATATGTATATATGTATATATGTATATGTGTACTGTATATGTGTATATGTGTACTGTATATGTGTATATATGTATATGTGTATATGTGTATATGTGTATACGTGTATGCTAATAAGAACACGGGTACGTGTGTTCACTTATGCAAAATAGACCACTTGGAAAAAAGAAACTAACGAAGAAGAGCGCTTTCGTGTATCTTCAGTGCAAAAAGTATATATGTATATGTATATGTATATGTATATGTATATGTATATGTGTATGTGTATGTGTATGTGTATGTGTATGTGTATGTATGTGTGTGCGTGCATATCAAGGATAAGAATACACGGGAGCGGTGGGAGAGTTTCCCCATAAAGTTCAAAAAGAGCTCCGGAAATAAACTCATAATCTGAGAACGAGGGCAACGACAAAACGCATAATCTCCCCCCATGAATAAATTTTGAAGGACCTGTAAGCTTATTGTATTGTGGCATTCATAGACTATGCGAATACTACTAGAAAATTTCCATATTAGCAAACTTAAACAATTTCTAATTAAATTAAAAAAAAATGACTTAACTCTTAGTTAATTTTTACTGTCGCCCCCAGGCTATCATGTTTCTATCTAAGTAGTATTTGATATTTCCCTTTTTTCTTTCCTTTCAGTACAAGGATAAGAGTTCTTTACGTACACAAAAAGTGCATTAGATGTTTGTTCTGTTCTAATGCAATATTCTTTCTTTGCTTAATCTAGTTTTCTAATTCCTTCTCAGTATAATCAACATGATATTTGTTACGATGATCTCACTCTAAAAAGATTTTTTTATCATTAGGGATCTTAGTTCTCATGGTGAGTAGGCAATTTCTTTTTATTTATCTATTCGTTCATTTATTAACTTATTCATCTAGTTATGCATTTATTTGTTGAGGCATTTATTTATCTAAGCCATTTACTTGATCATTTATTCATTTACTTATTGGTCAAGCTATTTATTTTCTAATTTTTTATGGAATTGTTTCCTTATGTTTTGTTTTTTGTTTTTATTTATCTATTAATCTATCTATTTATTTAATGATTTATCTATTAACTAATTTATTCATTTACTCGCCTATCTAGTAATTTGTTTATTCATTTATTTATTTTTCTATATACTTATCTATTCATTCATTTATAAAATTATTTTTTCATTTGTTTACATTTTCTATTTCTTTATTATTCGATTTCTTTTTGTTAAAATTGTCTACCATTTTCTTCGGAATGTTCAACTAGAAAAAAGGTCTGGTGTTTGCAGTGGCAAATGTCATAGGTCATACTACAAAACAGAACAATTTGTGTTCATTGCCAAGTCATGCCTTACAAACACAGGGTGTCAGGTCCTATTTGGATTAGATTTTTTCACCATTATTAATTAGTTTGCTAATTAACAAATGAGATCTCTTTCGTAAAACTATCTGCTGCTAATCAGTTTCATAATTAGGCTTCCGCTCCATTCTCCTACTTAATGGGACCATAATGTCATTTCACTTCAGGAAGAGGAGAGAGCAAGAGTCTGCGAGAATCCGCGGGTCTCCAACATGAGAGGCCACAAGTCACGGCAACGAGAAGGCGGACAAAGCTGCCAAGCACGGTGCCTCGGCACCTGAAGAAGAAGAAATCCCCGTCCAGCTTACACTTAGTGACACTTTCAACAGGATCGATCGTGCCGCCTGGGACCTCTGGAAGCCGGACTACACTGACCTTGCTGCTGCATGTGGATGACCTACCAAGACCTTCTTCGGGCGGACCCCTTCCACTTTCTCCTCATTGCCTCCATACATTTCCTCAACAGTCAGTAGGTTACGTGTTAACCCTTGAAAGAATAGCGTGACCATATGGTCACACTAAAAAAAGTTTTTGTATATATGCCATTAACACTAAAAACAAGTACAGGATGGCAAAAAACAAGTATGCCACAAACTAGTGTATGATTCATTCTGCAAGAACTTACGCAGCAAACGTTTATAACATTTAAGATAATAAACATGAATTTAATAAAAATCTAAACAAAAAATAATTCAGTCCTTAGAGGGTTAATTAACCACTGGCACACGCAATACACCGATGCCTGCAGCACCTGAAGAACGGAATTGGTGTCCTTTGAACACTGCCTCTTTCTATGTCTTGCGATGGAGGACCACTTCTCGCTACGAGACATTTTTGGTGACCCTACCACGGTCCTAGACCAGGGGTTCTTAACCTTTTTTCTCCAATTCCCCACTTTTTAGTGAGCCAACTCTCCATTTCCCACCACAGCATCGGTGACAACAAGAAGACACCAGAAACAAACAAAAAGAAACAAAAACACATCGATTAAAAAACAAACAAAAAAAGACAGTGGTTTTTCTGTCCGACCGGTCATTCCCCACTTGGCAACTCCGCCATTCCCAACCAGTGGGGAATTACCCACAGGTTAAGAACCACTGTCCTAGACCGCCTAAGTGCCGACAGCACATCCGACGGCAGGAACCTAGTACTGGAAGCAAAACTCACCTGATCCCCCCCACCCCAATGGGGACACTACTTTATTTTTTCTACATTTATCTCTATCCTCACCTATTCTAGAAAAAAAAACATGCACACATACTCGTATAAGACACTCTAGCACAACCACTCTTTCTCCCTGTACACAAGCCCATCGCGGCTCAGTAAGCACCCCTACATGGGCTAAGTGCCCTCAAAGGTAGAGCCCTTACCCAAAACCTCTCCATAAATTATAAGCCAGTCCCTAAATGGGCTAGCTCCACTAAGACTTTCGTTTAGGAAAAAAAAATAGAATGGAAGTCAGAAGTCCGCGAGAATCATATGGTCAAAGAGGAGATTCTGCCCCGCGGCATTCGTCGTCAAGGAGATATCAACATCTTTAAACACGTTTATTTATGTACATTTGATCTTGACTGCACACACACACACACACACACACACATATATACACCCTTGTGCATTGAACATATTACATTCATTATGGTTAGTTCTTTAAATTGGTGCTCAACATTTACGTTTACTTTCTTCCTCTGACTGCAGCGATGCAATTCTCTTTAGTCGAGGGATGCCCCACTTGACCTAGGGAAAAAGGTTTAATATTCCAAATTAATTGTCATTATCATTGGCAGCATTCTGTTGAAATTTCGGTCAAAGGTTTATTTTTTGTTTTGATTTTCTTTTAATATAACATCCGTCGAATTGGTGGTATTCTGTACATTCTAGCCTACGTTCAATAATATCATCCTCGGAAATACGGTCACCCTCATTCACTTTTATCTTTTATTTTTTCTTTACCATTCATTGAATGATACTTAACCACAAACAAGCATTGTATTCTCGCCTCAGTAAAATATTATAACAATTGATTTTTTGGATAAAGACTGGTATACTACAATGTTAATTTTCAAAAATCTATCCTTTTTATATTCAGGTTTGTTTACATAGCTCTACACATTGTAACATCATTTGTTACTTTTTTTTTTTGCGGGAAAGAATACATTATTTCTTTAAAAAAAAAACACTTAAGAAGTTAATTAACAAATTTAAATGTTTTCATATAACAGAACTACCTGGCGTCTGGCTGGATGATATGGACAAATCCCCCAAAACATTGACTGAACTGATTTGACACAAACAAATGTAGCGGAGCCATATCTCTACGAGACACGTAGCCTATGTCTTGGCTCTTTCCCATCGAACGGGACACCAACGCTGCCTATGAATCTACGCTGACATTATGGGCTAAGGATCCAAATAAAAAGCAGCACCATACATACATGCATAATATGTATATATATATATATATATATATATATATATATATATATATATATATATATATATATATATACTTATACCAAAGGGCAAAAAGAAAAAGGCATAGAAACCACTCCCACCCATTCCATTTCCTACATATTCCACTCCCCTCCACCCTCCTCTCTCCCTCCCATCTTGTCACCTGGATCACGTGTCCACTGCATCCTGTGTGTGTGTGTGTGTGTGTGTGTGTGTGTGTGTGTGTGTGTGTGTGTGTGTGTGTGTGTGTGTGTGTGTGTGTGTGTGTGTGTGTGTGTGTGTGTGTGTGTGTGTGTGTGTGTGTGTGTGTGTGTGTGTGTGTGTGTGTGCGTACGTGTGCGTGCGTGTGTGTGTGTGTGTGTGTGTGTGTGTGTGTGTGTGTGTGTGTGTGTGTGTGTGTGTGTGTGTGTGTGTGTGTGTGCGTGCGTGTGCGTGTGTACGTGTGCGTGTGCGTGTGCGTGTGTGTATGTGTGTCTGCGTGTTGCATGTTTATATGTTTACGTAAGACAAAGATTATTATCTTGATTTTTACTGAAAAATTAACGTTTATTGCAAATATTACAATGGTCCACTTTACTTTTGAATAGAATATTGCATTTCTAATGTGCAAAAACATAATACGAGCGGTCTTAGTTTTTTGTTTTCTGATATGCAGGGAAACGGAAAAGGACGAAGAATATTGAAATGTTTGTGGAAATCTAGTTATATCTAATGTACAGCTACACAGAAAACTATCGTTAGTAGGGGTGTCGAAACATTCGCGAATGAACATAACCTTATGATACCGAAGGGTTGGTATTTCTTGTTCGAATTCCTTCTGAATGAATATGAATCGAATAATAGTTCCGGAGTTCATATGGATTCAGTATGACATGATAATCTTATTTCCGATGGAGACTTCAACTTGTCTCAAATAGTTTCGTTGTTTTGTGTCAAAATGATTAGCGTGATTTACTAACGATAGTTTTCTGTGCAGCTCTACACTGAAGTCTATTTTTTTAAATTAACTTTTTCAGCAAACTGTTGACTGTATCTACAAATGAAACTAACACCGGGAAAGAAGTGAATAAAATAAGAATTCATTATATGCTTTGGAGTAACAGCATTTGACTTTATATTCTGGAGACAGGGTTCGCCTTAGCTGACAAAATCGTCTTGAGCTAGATAAGTAAATATTAAATAAATAATAACCCAACGGAATGGTTACTCGAAACTTGTTGGAGGTGATTCGTAAACCCTTTCCTTCTTGCGGGGTTCTCCCTCAGCTGAACAAAATCGCCTAGCACCAGATAGAATGAATACAAGTTTCATAGAAAACGGAGTGAAATAGTCGAGAAAGTGAAATTACATCTCAGACGATTAGTTTCCACAAATAAGATTACTGTTTCTGCATGGGAACAGAATATATTTGTCTCTCCACGACCCTTTCAGAATTGTATATTGAAATAAAAAAACGAACTCTAAAAAGATGAAAAGAAAAAGGATGATGTTAAACAAAAATCCCGTAGATGTGCGCGTGTAGAGTAGGGAGGGACCGCCCCGAAATAAATAAACAAAAGTGATTATGACAGTGAAACTAGAGTCTTTGTTTTAAAATCCCTTTTTTTAGCGTCCAGATCATGTTCAGGAGGGGGGGAAGGGTTAAGGGGGAGGAAGGGGGAGGAGGGAAGAGGGGAGATCAATTTCCTGCCTAAAGCTAAATAAAATAGTAGTTTCAACCAGAACACAATCCTTAAAGGCGGCATCCCAAAGTTGAGAGAACCGAAAATGGACTCTAACCTTCAGTAAGCGTTCTTGCCCTAATTTGTTCAAAATCGTTTGAAATTTACACAATGTATATGATTGTCATCGTAGCTATAGGTCCTAGGGATTTCAGTCAGAGGGATTCTACAGTTTCATTAGAAGGGAAATGCAAATATTTCACATTCGAACTGTTTAGAATACATCCTTCTACAGACAACATTTCTACAGATTCTCTAATCGATACAATCCACAGGACATCGTGTTTTTTTCAATTACGTATCAAATGAACAATAAAAACAGATTTTTATCATTTGAATCAAACCTGTGAAGGGTGAGTGAGGTTGAGAAGATGTTGAGATATGGTGTAAGTCGTGCTGACAGCATTGAACGACTGCGACGCAGATCAAAATATCCGATCACCGAAATGTCTTGGTCAAAATATCCGAGGTGTCTAGTCAAAATATCCGAGGAATCTAGTCAAAATATCCAAAGTATCTAGTCAAAATGTCTGAGCAATTTAGTCAAAATGTCCAAAGTATCTAGTCAAAATATCCGAGGAATCTAGTCAAAATGTCCGAGGAATCTAGTCAAAATGTTCGAGGTGTCTAGTCAATATTTCCGATGATTGTGTCATAATGTACAATTAATTATTATCTAAGTGAAATACTTCATCTGATATCATCATCGTATAGATATAGAAAATATAATTAATTTTATTTAATTTTTAGTAATATATGTAAGTGCTGCGCATTTGCACAAGTACTCAGAGATAGCAATAGCACAGTTTCCGTTGTTATCATGTAACTTCCAGAGCTGATAAAGTGATGCCTGGTATCCACAGAATACCATGGAACTGAGGGAAATGATGAATATGTATAGTTTATATAGCAACCGCAATATTACTGTGTTAGTTGGCATATTCTCATCTTAGTTTAACCTATCATCCATATATATTATTTCTAAACTATATATAATATGTTCTGAAGATTTCTATTGATCATCAGAAAGTAAGCCATTTTGGTCATTACAATTATGACTATCGGACTTGTATCTCAACGACTTAGAAACCCAATTTTGAAAATGTAACTGATGTGCTTCGTCAGTATTTAAAAAGTTAACTCAATGAGGAGGAAGATTTTGATTTCGGCACGAAAAAATAACGCTGGTGAGAATGATAGTGTATATATTTATAAAGCAAGTAATTTAAAAAATATATATATATTAGAATGAATATTTGGGATTGTTTGGGTCCATTGTAAAATGAAGAGCTCATTCTTGTTAGCGTTGGGTCCAAGTACCTTTTTTGAAACATGGACATGAGCTGAAAGATAAACAAAATATAGGAAATCAACATGAGGATAACGTCGTACTACTGACCTCGTTTTAGGGCGCACTAATTACTGCAATGAACGCAAGTTACCAAAACACAAACTCTCATTTTTTGGGGCTCCAATTAGGCTTGTCTGATTAACGGTTTCCTCTTTATGGGTCCCCTGTTTAGCTCGTCTGTTTTTGGTATTGACAATGGTGATTAAACTTGTGGTAGAGGAGAAACAGAGATATCAAAGATAAGTAAATATAATCGTGAGGAGGGGGGGAGGTGAATGGCCCTCTGCTATCTGTGCTGGCCAGGACGGGAAAAACAAGTTTCACGCCATTATGAAAAATTATGTTATGTCGCTTTACTTCCGGTCTGTCCTCCACGATAAGCTCTCCGCTTCTATTTAAGCAAATGATTGCATGTTATGAAAGTATATTTTAAGAATTTCCTTTAATTAACAATGCATG
>NC_134778.1:18130643-18133143 GCF_046742065.1 Oratosquilla oratoria | reverse complement strand
AACGCCAAAATACATACATATGTATATTAGTATATTTTGGCAGTAAATTTTCTTGTAGACATGTCTTGTTAAAGACCAATGCTAAGTCAGTTTCAACTATCTTCTTAGTTGTTTTTTCCATTCTTCTTATATGTTTCTTATATTCCAGGGGTAGATTAAACACAAGTCTACCGAGATCCATGGTATATTGACACTAATTATGTAAATACAATCGCAAGCTTTCGGTTGTTACATACAACCATATTCAGGCAGATAAAATGACAGGAAAAGGTCCATGTCAATTATGCTAATGGGTTACAAGATGACAAGGCTGTTTGGTTCCAGTGAGGTGGAATTAGGAGAGGTTCGAGTCAGATCATAATGACTGGGGGGGAGGGGAGCTGGACAGTGAGGTGGAATTAGGAGAGGTTCGAGTCAGATCATAATGACTGGGGGGGGGGAGCTGGACAAGGTGTCCGTTGATGTTATATGTCATATTGTCGAGGGTAATTTTGTCTGGTGTGACGGATTCTTTGTATATATATATATATATATATATATATATATATATATATATATATATATGTACATTTATATATACATATATAAAATGTACATATATATATATATGTATATATATATATAGATATATATATATATGATATATATATATGCATATATATATGATATATATATGTATATATATGTATATATATATATTTATATATATATATATGTATATATATATAATGTATATATATATATATATATATATATATATATATATTCGTGCCTGGTATTACATCAAATAAGGTTTATAGCACGGATATACTCACGGCAATCAATGGGTTTATTCACGATGCTTATTTGTTCACATAGATTGAATATGATTTTAAAGATATAATTTCCTCCAAATTTTATACTTCAACTAAATGAAAACAGATATAACAAACCAGACTATTGTTACTAAGAAGACATTTCGTAAAATAAGGAATATATAAACAAACAAATAGATATATAGATAAAGTATATTGATAAATGAAAGTTAATGATAAAAGATTACTCGATGGCTGGAATTAATATTGCTAAGCTGCTTAGCAGGCAGAGATGCAATAGCGGAAAGATGGCTTACGAAAAAGTTACTTGAGCATTTCACAATAGAAAGAATAGACCAGTCAACCTCATTAGACCCTTGGGACGTTATATTCTATAACTTAACTCGGAAAGCAATGAAAAAAAAAATCAATCATTCACTACACAAAGAAATTCAAAGTATTACAGAAAGAAAAAAAAGGACGGATTATTTGAAATGAAGTATCCAGTGGACATACATCAAAGAAAGATATTAAGACTAAGACAGAATATTTTCGATAAAGATTTAGTTTTTAATAAGATGAACTTGTGAGATGAAGAAAAATTACGTTCATAAAGATTACAATGGCTATTCGGGGAAATCTTTATAAATTGGATAAAACTGTCGAAGAGAGAGAAGATTATTGTTATGTGAAAGAACGACACACCATTTTCTGTATTATATTTGATCTTTTATATGAGTGAGGAAGTCATCAGTAGTTGTACAGATGGACGAAACCCTCAATCTTAACAAAAACAAGTTCTAATCCTTTAGCAGATTGGATGGCTTTTATCTCATCAGAATTAAATCGTCTAAAGATAAACATCATTTTCTGTGTTATATTAGATCTCTTATATGAGTGAGGAAGTCATCAGTAGATGTATAGATGGACGAAACCCTCAATCTTAACAAAAACAAGTTCTAATCCTTTAGCAGATTGGATGGCTTTTATCTTAGCAAAATTAAATCGTCTAAAGATCACCATCATTTTCTGTGTTATATTTGATCTTTTATATGAGTGAGGAAGTCATCAGTAGATGTATAGATGGACGAAACCCTCAATCTTAACAAAAACAAGTTCTAATCCTTTAGCAGATTGGATGGCTTTTATCTTAGCAAAATTAAATCGTCTAAAGATGGAAGTGGAATGGGTTGAGTGACTTGGCTACCTCCCTGGTAAGGGGGAAAAACCTTGCTATATAGATAGATAGATTTCTCAGGAACAGTTAGTTAAAGTGACTTTCGTGGAAGCAAATCACCGTTTAGTTTTGGAATCAGGTGACCAACATCTACACATTTCTTTGACACATGTTGAGTCGATATGAGTAGACAGTACTTGTAGCCCTTATAAACACGAGAGGTGCCTAATTGTCCAGAAGGACAGATTAACCAGTGAACTATAATTCATAGCAACAAATTGTCACAAGATGCATAGTACCAGTCATGACACAATGGTTATGCATAACTCATCGTAAATAAATATTTGTAATTATTCTAACAATGCAATGAAGAGCCTATAGTCCTTTGAATATTTTTTTTTTTGGGGGGGGGGCGTCAGGACAGCCATATTAGAAAACAAACTGTCATTGAAGCTATTTAGTAGAAGGAAAAGGATTACTTACGAATTGAACCAAGAATGTTCCTAGTCTACGGAGGGTGCCCATCCAA
>NC_134778.1:18118143-18123143 GCF_046742065.1 Oratosquilla oratoria | reverse complement strand
GTAAGTTAGGGACGCCGTTGCTAAAGTATTAGTTCACATGTAATTTTTTAGATCGCACGTAGGCACCTTTTTCCCACACCAACGTCTTACGACGTCCGAAGGCAGAGAATATGCAATTTCTCTAATCTTACGTAAATCAATTCCTAAGATTGACAAGATAGATCCACAAGATAATACACATACATAAATTTATATGCAAAGTATGGAATATGTTTGTCAAAGCACAAAAAAGAACGAAATACGTCTGATGAATAGAATTCATCACTTTGAGAGTCTCCATACGTCGATTACCGCACGTAGGCACAGATCTTTCTCACCGACGTCCGAAGACAAAGAGAATATGCAATTTCTCTAATCTTACGTAAATCAATTCCTAAGATTGACAAGATAGATCCACAAGATAATATACATACATAAATCTATATGCAATGTATAGAATATGTTTGACAAAGCACAAAAAGAACGGAATACATCATAAATATATAATTCATCACTTTAACAGTCTTCATACGTCGATTACCGACGGTTGGATTCAGAGAGAGTCCACTGAGCCTCTCGTGGGAAAGGCCGGCATATACCAAGGTACACATACGCACATGTGCGCATGTGCGTCTGAATGAAATCTTCACTACGACGAGCCTGTAGTCGTAACTCCTCCCTCCTCAAGAGACACGCAACGGGAGAGAGTATCGGCAAGAATGTTGCGTGATCCCCTTTCGAAATGAAAGGTAATGGGGACCCCTTGGAGTTCGAGGTACCATCTGGTGAGTTTCTGGTTCGTATTCGCCATTCGGTTAAGATACACCAGAGGATTGTGATCCGTGTGGAGGTGTATCTCGAAGTGACCTCCGATGATGGGTTCGAAGTGCCGGAACGCTTCTATGAGGGCCAGACATTCCTTCTCAATAGTGGAGTAATGGCGCTGTGAAGGTTTCAGTTTACGGCTGAAGTATGCTACCACACGTTTGGGACCATGTCGTTCTTGTAGCAGAGCCGCTCCAATCCCTACTTCGCTGGAATTTGTATAGAGATGAAAGGGCAGAGTATAGTCTGGGGTTATCAGCACTGGGCTATGCTTTAATAGGGATTTAAGTTGCGCGAAGGCCCGATCGCATGTCGGGGTCCACTGAAACCGTTGGTCCTTTCTCAGTAGATTAGTCAAGGGCTCGGCTATCTCTGCATAATTTTTGCAATAACGGCTATAATATCCGAACATTCCCAACACCCTTCTTACTTCCCTGCGGTTAGTAGGTCTAGGTAGGTTGGTAATAGCCTTCACTTTGAGGTCCAGGGGTCTAACCATGGAGTTGCCGACTGCATGTCCCAAATAAGCCACTTGGGCTTGTCCAAACTCGCTCTTGGCTAAGTTCAAGGTGAGGCGAGCTTGATCAGCTCTGCTGAGAAAATTATAAAGTTGGGTTAAATGTTCCTCCCACGTGTTACTGTAGATAATAATGTCATCCAAATAACTCCTTACTCCTGGCAAACCTGTAATAAGTGTGTTTATCAAACGTTGATAGGTTGTAGGAGAGTTTCTCAAGCCAAAAGGCATAACGTTGAAATGGTATAAACCGTCAGGGGTCACGAAGGCAGTAATTTCCTTCGCATCAGGGTGGAGGCTTATTTGGTAAAACCCATGCAAGAAATCTAATTTAGTGAGGTAGGTAGCTGTCCCTAAGTTATCTATGATATCCTCAATCCGAGGTAAGGGATAAGCATCAGCCTTAGTTTTCTCATTTACCTTTCGGTAATCAACTACTAACCTGTAAGTATTGTTAGATTTAGGAATCAAAATACATGGTGAACTCCAAGGACTATGTGAAGGTTCTATAATACCTTGATCAATCAAAGAATTTACCTCTTTACGTAGGCACTCTCTCTTGGTCGGGTTTAACCGATATGGGGGCAGTTTAATAGGATCCTGCGAGACCAATTTTATCTCATGCTGAACTAACTCTGTTTGTCTCGAACTGCCAGTGAATAGGGAAGGGAATTTGAGAAGTAGTTTCTTCAATGAACATCGCTGATAAGGTTCTAAGTGGTTTACCTTAGAGTCGAGGTCCTCTAATATCTTGGAGTTTTGAAGAGGCAGTTCTGGCTGAGGGAAAAATCTCTCCGTCTCATCTACACCAACAGTAGTATGGCTGGCAATGGATATTCTGTGGTAGAAGGGTTTTAAAGTATTGATATGTACTAACCTCTTAGTTTTTCTTTTCTCCGGAGTGTGAATAATGTAGTTTAAGCTACTGGCCTTTTCTAAAATAGTATAAGGCCCTTGGTACTTGGCCATAAGGGGCTCACCTGCTACTGGGAGATAGACCAACACTTGGTCTCCTGGAGAAAAACTACGTGGTTTAGCCTTTCGATCGTACTTTACCTTCATTTTCCTTTGAGAATTTTCTAGATTCTCCCTAGCAATCTTCCAGGCAGTTACCAGTCTTTCTTGAATTTGAGAGAGATACTGGAGGGACGGGACTTGAACGCCTTCTTCCATCCACTTCTCTTTTACCATCTTGAGAGGACCCCGGACATCATGTCCATAGAGTAGACTAGCTGGGCTACAACCTAAACTGTCTTGAACAGCAGTCCTAGCAGCAAACAAAAGGAAGGGGAGGCCTTCTTCCCAATCCTTCTCCTGTTCTTGTACAAACTTACGCATCATGCTTTTCAAAGTGCCGTGGAACCTTTCCAAGGCGCCCTGAGACTGTGGATGATAAGGTGAGGAAGTGGTGTGCATGACACCTATCTCAATCAATGAATTCTTAAAGTATTTAGACAGGAAATTACTTCCTTGATCACTTTGGATCTCAACAGGGAAACCTACTAATGTAAAGTATTTCAACAGTGATTTGATTACTGTTTTTGCTTTGGTATCTTTGAGGGGAATAGCCTCGGGATACCTGGTAGTTAGACACATAATGGTAAGGATAAATCTGAATCCTTTCTTAGAAGGAGGAAGAGGTCCTACAACATCTATCAAAATTTTGGAAAAAGGTTCTCCTATAGCGGGAATGGGGTGCAAAGGAGCTACAGGAATTGGTTTGTTGCTTTTACCTACCAACTGGCATGTGGGGCAAGCACGACAATAATCTGAGACATCTTTGACCACAGTAGGCCAATGAAAATGAGCACTTACTCTTTTTAAGGTCTTCCTGACACCTAGGTGTCCTGATAAAGCGGAAGAATGGGCTAAATCTAAGATTTTCTCTCTATAGGAAGTGGGGACAACAATTTGGTGTACTTCTTCCCAGGTTTGGTCAGCTGGGGTAGCTGCTGGGCGATACTTACGCATCAGAACGCCTTTACGAATGTAAAGACCTCTGTCAAAGTCATTTACTTCTGCCTCAGTGGCAGCCTTTTCGAAGAGCGGGACAAGAGTCTCATCGCTCTTCTGCTCCTTTAACAAATTTTCTCTCGTTAAGGGGAGAGGATCTGTAATGGTTAATGTCTCTGGCTCTGAGGAAAATAAGCATGTTAAATCGAAAGAGTCTTCTTCATCTACCTTTCTACTCTGGGACCGAGTTACTGCACAAGCAGGATAAAGATCAAGGTTATCAAGAGGGGAATCTAGAACAAGGTTAGGAGATTCAGTAACAATGGGCAAGGTTAATTTGCTACCTGCAAGGTCGTTAGCTAAAAGTAGCTGGATCCCTGGAACTGGCAACGAGTCTATTACCGCTACTTCAACAGGACCTGTGACTAAATCGGAAGTTAAATATACCTCATGCAAAGGACATCTACGGATTCCACCGATTCCATCTAGAAGTACATCAGAATTTAAGTAAGTTAGTTGTGGATTAGTAAGAGCCTGAGCCAATATGAGACTCTGTTTAGCTGCCGTGTCTCTAAGAATGGACACTTGTATAGGAGTATCATGCTCTGTCGTAGATATTGTTCCTGTAGAAATAAAAGGAAGGAAACATGGATCTACTTCGATCTTATTACCACATGTGGGGCTAGCATTACTAGACAATACTGGAGGTTTTGAAGTTAGTTCTAATGGCATAGCTTTGGGAGGACTAGCGGGTTTTTCTTGGGACCGGCTATCAGAGACACAGTTAGTGTTGTGAGTTAATGTTGTTCTTTGGTTAGTATGCATGGATTTACCTTGTTTCTTGAAACAGGTAGAGACTGTATGTCCGTGCTTGTTACACCAAGTGCAATGTAAGTCTCGGTAGTTTGGGTAGGACTTGTAAGAGTTAGTGTGTGGAACTTCGGGTTTTGAATTCTGAGTGGGTGTACTCTTAGTATTTGTGTTATAAGTAGTCCTCTTAAGGTTGTCTGAATCTGCCGTTTTGTATTTCTTTGAGTGAGTCAGGGCATATTCTTCTGCTAATATAGCAGCTTTAGACAAACTATTTGGTTTCTGAACTTCTAGATAAACCCTAAGATCTGAGTCTAGCTGGGAATTAAACTGTTCCACTAAAATTAATTCTCGAAATTTCTCTAGAGAATCGACTTCACTAGCCGCACACCATTTATCCAGAAGGCGTTCTTGCATCGCCGCAAACTCTACAAAAGTTACTTGAGGCAATTTCTTAAAGTTTCTGAATTTTAGCCTATATGCCTCTGGGACTAACTCATACGCTTTTAAGACCCGAATTTTAACACTTTCGTACGAGTTTTCACTCAGGGGAAGAGAAGAATATATCTGTTGGGCCTTACCTATGAACCTAGACTGCATTAACATAGTCCAGTATTCTCGGGGGATTTTGAGTTGAGTTGCAATCTTTTCAAATTGCACAAAGAAAGTCTCCGGCTCTTTCTCCGAAAATTGGGGAACTAATTTGATATATCTAGTGACATCAAAATCTCTAGGCGAGAAAGAGCTAACTCCAGAACTCAATCCTACTCTACTTAATTCAATTTCAGCCAACCTAATCTTCGTCTCTTCCTCTTTAGCTTTCAACTCTAACTCCATTCTGAGCTTACGCTCTTCACTTTGCAATTCCATTTCTCTTAGCCTTAACCTTAGTCCTGAATCCTCTAATCTAGGGGGA
>NC_134778.1:18100643-18108143 GCF_046742065.1 Oratosquilla oratoria | reverse complement strand
CGTGTAGTTATCAACATATTTTCCACCTGTGCGACGTGCCTCCCAGGGCATCGTTGATGAGTATCAGGAAACACAGTGGCCCCATTCTTGTTCACTGTCGTACCCCACAGGGTAGGTGCTGGACTGCAGAGACGTGTCCCTGATATCTGACAGCTTGACAACGGTCCGTCAGGAAGCCAGATAGCCAAGCCACCAAGGAGGTAGGAAGGCCAAAGTGGATGGCTTTGGTGATGATAGTAGTATGATCAACAAGGTCGAAGGCTTTCTTGAAGTCAATGAACACCACTGCAAGTGAAATCTTGCGCTGCTCGAAATCTTTATAGACAAAGTCAAGAAACCTAATAAGGTAGTGAGTGGTGGAGGATGTTTTCACGTTATCAAACTGCTGGGCATCAATGAATTTGCTGACTTTGGAGTATGACCACTCGAAGACAAAATCCTCACAAATAAGACTAGGAATGGGAGTGATAGTAATGGGTCTGAGATCACTAAAGGATTGGGGATTGGAAGATTTGGAGATGGGATTAATGAAGCCTGTCTTCCAATCCGTGGAACATTTGCTCTACTTAAGTGAGGCATTGATTATTGCACAGGTCGGGATGGCAAGTTCGCGAGCAAATTCACGATAAAGTTTGATGGGTAAGTCTACGGGTGTAGAGGACCACTTTTACTTGATGCTAGCGAGCTTATTGGCAACCTGAAAAACATGTACTGTGAGGGGGAAGGGGAGGAGAGGATAGCAGGGAGGAGAGAGAGGTCACCATAAGCAGCCTTTGACAGATGGATGCGCGGTGTTCATTTAATTGCTCAGCCGCAAGGTCTGGTGAAAATTGTGATAAGAGTGGAATGTCAGATGCCTGCCTTATACCACACAAGATTTTGAACCTGTTAAACCATAGGCTGCTGTTCTGCTGTAAGTACTTGATCTTGTTGGGGTAGTATATTTTCTTGGCTCTTTTGATTTCCCTTATGACTTTGTTCCGGAGTTGTCTAAAAAGGTTGATGTCAGTGTAAAAAGCTTTATCACGCTGTTGAATCAGTCTCTCAATCCTGGGAGTGACCCGCATCTGCTTTAAAGGGAAGTAACGATGGAAGGCTTGCGTAATTATATAAATATAGATGTCCCACTTCTCCTGAACTCCCTCCACTGCGAGCGCCTGTGTGTGTGTGTGTGTGTGTGTGTGTGTGTGTGTGTGTGTGTGTGTGTGTGTGTGTGTGTGTGTGTGTGTGTGTGTGTGTGTGTGTGTGTGTGTGTGTGTGTGTGTGTGTGTGTGTGTGTGTGTGTGTGTGTGTATGTGTGTGTGTGTGTGTGTGTGCGACTGCGCCTGTGTATGTGCGTGAGCGTGTGCGTGTGTTTCTTTAAGACTAGATATAATCACATCCACTGTCTCAAATATTGTAGAATGTGTCTGATTGCTCAACCCATAAGCCCACCACTTTGGAGCGGGCTCGGGAAGTAAACAAGACTTTATTTTTCGCTTCAAGAAGATTCATCTTCCTCCCGGAAACTGAAGACACAAGGAACAACAGAGACCAGACATATCGGAGAGGTGTTTCTGTTGTCTTTTTCCAATCTCACGAAAGATTCGGCCCCAGATGTCGTTGTTGTTGTTGTTCTTCTTCTTCTTCTTCTTCTTCTTCTTCTTCTTCTTCTTCTTCTTCTTCTTCTTCTTCTTCTTCTTCTTCTTCTTCTTCTTCTTCTTCTTCTTCTTCTTCTTTTCCTTTTTCTTCTTCTTCTTCTTCTTCTTCTTCTTCTTCTTCTTCTTCTTCCTTTCTTCTTCTTCTTCTTCCTTTCTTCTTCTTCTTCTTCCTTTCTTCTTCTTCTTCTTCCTTTCTTCTTCTTCTTCTTCCTTTCTTCTTCTTCTTCTTCCTTTCTTCTTCTTCTTCTTCCTTTCTTCTTCTTCTTCTTCCTTTCTTCTTCTTCTTCTTCCTTTCTTCTTCTTCTTCTTCTTCCTTTCTTCTTCTTCTTCTTCCTTTCTTCTTCTTCTTCTTTTTTTTTCTTCTTCTTCTTCTTCTTCTTCTTCTTCTTCTTCTTCTTCTTCTTCTTCTTCTTCTTTTTCTTCTTCTTCTTCTTCTTCTTCTTCTTCTTCTTCTTCTTCTTCTTCTTCTTCTTCTTCTTCTTCTTCTTCTTCTTCTTCTTCTTCTTCTTCTTCTTCTTCTTCTTCTTCTTCTTCTTTCCTCTTTTTATTTATTTCTATTTCTCCTCCTTCCTCTCTCTTTTTCTTCCTCCTTCTTAGGCCTGTTGTTGTTTGTTCTTCCCTTGTGTTCGTTTGTGTTCTTCCTCCTTCGTTTTTCTCTTCTTTCTCATTTTTCTTCTCTTTTTTTCTTTCTCCTCCCTCTTCATTCCTCTTCTTTCTCCTCCTTCTTTCCTTATTTTTCTCTTCCTCCTTCTTCTTTTTTTCTTCTTTCTCCCTCTTCTTTCTTTTTCTTCTTCTTCATTCTCCTCTTCCACGCTAATGGGGATTCCTTACACTAATTACGTTTCACAATGAGCTGCCATGTCCGACGAGTTTAGGTAACCAACTGAATAGGAGGTTTTGCGTTTGGCTATTGTGTTAAGCAAGATTAGAATGCGAGTGAATGAAGACTAGGCGCTGAATACAGGAAGACGATTCTTGTGATATGTCACCACTGTTTTATCAGACAGAAGCAGATTAATTCGTTGACTTTGTACTTGTTTAGGAAAGTCTTTGCAGTAACTTTCTTTCTAAATTAGATTAAAACCCTAAACTTATTAGTTTGTCTGAGATTAGCTAGAGGAAAAGAAAAGTAAAATACTTAACAAGATTTAAGAATTAATTTCGAAATGATTACTGAATCCATTTGAAAAAAAAATCTTGTTTTTTTTTTTATTCATTGTTCCCTCTCTTCTTACTTCTGCTCCCAGGTGGGATTCCAGCCTGTCAGGCGGACCAGCACACTTTTCCAGTTAGTCCTCCTCTCAAAGCTATCTTCTACCCTCAAATCCTCTATTTTTCCTAATCAATTTGCCTCTAGGATTTCTTCAACTCCATCTTTCCATCTTTTCTTCGGTCTACCTCTAGATTCTCTACCTTCTGGTCTCCAGTTCCATCTTTTCTTTTCAATTCTCTCTTCATCCATTCTCTCCACGTGCCCAGGCCACCTTAGTTTTTAGTATTTCTTTTTTTATTGGTATATCTTTCCCAGCAAAATGCGTCGTAATGTTGATCTGAAATTTTATCTTAAATTTCGTATTCTTTCCATTACGCACCAATGCACAGTGCATTGACCCAGAGACAATGTGTCGTTGTGTCTTTCACATATTTCTTACCTGATTTGTGATCTTTTTGCCTTTTCTGAACTTTCTTGCAAGTCCAGAAGTAGATTTCTGCAGATGTTTTCAGGTGTTAAGTCATTATATGGTGCTCAAAGTTCAAATTAGTTTATAGTTTAGAGACACACAAACAGGTAAATTTCTTGTCAATAGTTCTGTTATCTGGTGTTTATGGACGACTGTATAATACAGAAACTGTTGCGAGACAGTCAGGAAACACGTCAGAGATAGTACAACATTATCTCAAAGGCAGTGCTAGAGAAGTTCACTATACGAAATTTGCCACGAGTGGAAGAATTTATGTTTTACTTATTTTCTAGATGTAGCATTGAAACTTATCTCAATTAACGCATTTAAGAATGGCGTTTTCTCTCTTATTTTGACTGCCGACAAACAAAATTTTCAGCCGAAGAACTATAAAACTTTGGGATTTTTTTTTTTTTTTTTCTAGTGTGTCTCGAGTCATGAAAGCTTTTTTGGAAATTTTCATGAGAAGAGAAGTATTCAAATCCCTTAAAAACATTGTCACCATGAATGGGAACCATTCGCTGGTGGATGGGAGGATGGGGAGCGTTGTATCACTCACACTCCGTCACCAATTCATATCCTTCCCATTTCAAACAACCCTCGGAAGGATCGCCTTGCCCCGGCCGTGAGGTTTGTAGACGTTTATCGAAATAAACACCAAATGTGAGAACGGAACCTTTATTAGTACGACGTCTCGCTTGTCACAGCTTTTTCTAATACATAGTAATAATACATGAGTAAAAGCAGCAACGACTGCAACAGCACTGTAGGAGAGAGGCCAAACGCATAGCATGGGATCCAGTATATTTGACGTTTCGCCCAGCAAGCTCGGGCTACATAAGGAGTAAAATGTTTCTCAACTGTGTTATTTCTGAAGAAGCCCTGCTGGGCGAAACGTCAAATATATTGGATCCCATACTCTGCGTTTGGCCTCTCTCCTACAGTAATAATACACATGACTGAGATTAAATAAGAGGACACTCTTTCCATCTCCCGCGCCTAGGGATATCTCTTATGGAGATCACCCTACGAAGGGAAGCGTAGCACACGCCAATATACGAGATTAAATTCACCCTCACGGATTATGCTAGTAACAGACCTTGACAGAACTTCACAGGGCAGGCAGAGGACTACACATAAAATGAGTAGTCCTAGGGCATTTTATAGAATTCTTTACCCGGAATGTGGCAAAGAATACTTTGACGGAACTAGACGTGACCTGAGCAAAGGATTAGAGGAATACAGACATGTGAAGCATCAGAGGACATTGAGTTGGAGAAAACCGAGGTTATGTTCAGCTTCAATGGAAAGACACGAGGAAAGCATTGGAGGCAGCTTGCATAGCATGTTAACACTATAGGACAGAAGAGCAGGCTTTGTCTCCTGAAATAGAAAATAACAGATTTATGGGATTGGTGGTGAAGAGGTGCGACGCGGGTGACGTCACAAGAGATTAACCAATCACGATGCAGCAGAAGAAAAGTGGCTCGGGGCTTCGCCTAATGAATTAGTCCATAAGAGCATAAGAACATAAGAACATAGGAACATAAGAATGAAGAAGACTACAAGAGACCATAAGGCCTACACTAGGCAGTTCAATGTCCATTACCACCTATCATCCGCATTCATAAAGTTATCTAACATTCTCTTAAAACAACCGAGTTTCAGCGCTCACTACATGATTACTAAACCTATTTCATTTGTTATTCACTCCATTGGTAAACCAGGTCTTACCTATTTCCTTTTTGAATCAAATTTTGTCCAATTCAAATTCATAACCACGAGTCCTGCCCTGTTGTCGCAATATGACTTTGTCTGCATCACCCTTGTTTTATATATATATATATATATATATATATATATATATATATATATATAATGTGTGTGTGTGTATGTGTGTGTGTGTGTGTGTGTGTGTGTGTGTGTGTGTGTGTGTGTGTGTGTGTGTGTGTGTGTGTGTGTGTGTGTGTGTGTGTGTGTGTGTGTGTGTGTGTGTTTTCACACACACACACACACACACACACACACATATATACATATATATGTATATATATATACATGTATACAGGTATATAATATGTATATATATATATATATATATATATATATATATACATATATATATGTATATGTATATATATATATACTAGCCAAATTACCCGCGTGTTGCTGCGGGTATATATGATTCTGCAAAAACCTAGGAGGAGTTCGTGAATAATCTTTAACCTAACCATTGTAGTGGTTTATTAACACTACATGGTGAACGGTACTCGATCGTACGAGAAGAATTGAAATAAACGTCTCAGAACTGCCCCGCCCGCGATAATATCAAATAAAAATAATCAATATTTCAACATTTGATAGAATTTTACAATTATTTTACATTTACATGGTGTCTCCTTACAAAGGCTATCATAGTTTGTGGCAACATTAATTTCACAAATACAAAAAATATTTATAAACACATACAATGGTTTGTTTAATCATAGTAATTTTTGTTACAAAAATACTATGCACGTTAAGGGGAAACTACAGTAGTGGCGTGTTACCACACCATACCCCCACCTATGTTTAACCCTTAACCCTAACCAAAATAAAAAAAATTGGAATGAGAGGGTATCAGAATATATATGGTTATGGGGGTCTATCTCCAAAACCCTAGGAGGAGTTCGTGAACAAACAGACAGACAGACAGAGGCAACTACTTTATTATAGAAATATTGGGCTATGATTCCACTTGGATGCGGTATGTGGACGATGTACTCGTCGTCGCACCCAAAAATACTGATTTAGATGGTAAGTTACACGAGTTAAATAAGATAGAGCGTGACATCCAATTCTCAATGGAACGTGAGAAAAGTAACCATCTAGCCTTTCTGGATACAGTAATGTGGAGACGAGGTAACAAGACAGCATTTTCAGTCCACAGAAAATCCACGAACAAAAACGACATCGTGCATTATTACTCCGCACACTACAACAAAATAAAAAATGGAATCATTATAGGTGTCTTCCTGAGAGCATTTAGAATATGTAGTAAGGAATTTCTCCAGGAAGAAATTAACTACATTTTTTATATTTTCAAAAGAATTCTTTTTTTATTCAGTAGGCTTTCTATATAGAAACAAGGAAAAGGCGTTACAAATAAGAAATAGGGGTGGCAAATGTAAAGAGGCTACTGATGAGAACTGTGGGTATCTGTCCGTACCTAACTCCAAGTGTTCAAATGTCATAGAACAAAATCTCACCAAGGCAGGCCTGAAACTGGCATATAGCACGGGTATAAAAATAAGCGACATTGTGAGAAATGAAGTTAGAAACAAAGTCAAAGATAAAGATAACTGTTTAGTTTACAGAATTCCATGTAAAAGCTGCCCCTCGAGTTACTATGGCGAAACTAGCAGAGGAAATCACAAGCGGACGATGGAACATAAAAATGACGTCAAAGCCCACCGGACCTCCAACTCATTAGTAGTACATATCGACAACTTTGGCCACCTGCCGGATTGGCAAAAACAGAGGTGCTCCATAATGGACTTGACAAAAAGAAAAGGACAATTGAGGCAGCGTACCTTACTTCACTCCCATGTAGCAATCATGGGGACGGTTTTGTCAAGTTGGCGAGGGTAGCAAACAGCATAATTATCCACGAAGCCAGACGGAAGTGAGATGACAACAGCATTGACCGGGAAGGAACGGGGTGAACTGTGTGAATACATAAATTGTCATTGTCTTATTTGTGTACACTCTGAAGAAGTCCTAGTTGGACGAAACGTCAGTAATAAAACTTCAACGGATTCTTGGCGTTTAAACTTACCACCCTACCACTCATATATATATATATTTGTATATATATATATATATATATATATATATATATATATATTTATATATATATAATACGTGTGTGTATAATGTATATATATGTATATAATATATTATATATAATATATGTATATATATATAATATATGTATATATATATAATATATGTATATATATATATATGTATATATATAATATACATGTATATATATATATATATATATATATATATATATATATATATGTATACATATAGATATACATATATGTATATACATTTACAAAGGATTACAATGGAGGAGTATGCCGACAGGAGAGCTTTTGCTCTATAACTAGGTTGTATGTGAAAAAGTA
>NC_134778.1:18090643-18095643 GCF_046742065.1 Oratosquilla oratoria | reverse complement strand
TGTGGATGAAGATGAAACTGGGAAAGGAGATGTGGGTCTTTGTAAGTGCATATGGGCCGGGCAGTGAGAAGAGCATGGAAGAAAGGGAGGCCTTTTGGATAGATTTAAATGAGTGCATAGAGGGTTTAGGAAGAAACGTCAATGTAATAGTACTGGGAGACCTTAATGCTAGAGTGGGAAATGGTCCAATCGATGGAGTGGTTGGGAAGTGTGGAGTTCCAGGAAAGAATCGTAGTGGAGAGTTGATGGTGGAAATGTGTCTAGAAAGAGAGTTGATGATAGCAAATACAGTGTTTCGGAAGAAAGTCAAGCATAAGTACACATGGGAGAGGGTGGTGGAGGGAAGGGTGGTAGATAGAGCGCTAATGGATTATGTAGTGGTAAATAGGATTATGATAGGAAGAGTTAAGGATGTACATGTGCTAAGGGGAGAGGGTGGGGGAATATCAGATCATTTTTTGGTGGAAGGTAAGTTGAGAGTGGAGGATAGATGGAGAAGGAGGAAAGGGACAAAAGGTAGGGAGGTTCTTAGAGTGAACTCCTTGAATGAAAAGGAAAAGGAGAAGGAGTACAAAAAGAAGCTGAAGGAGGAGTGGGAGGGAGTAAAGGATAGAGCAGAGATGGGTGTGGAGGAGGAATGGGGATGGTTCAAGGAGGGAGTCTTAAAGTGTGCAAGGATGGTGTGTGGAACAAGAAGGACAGGGGGAAATAGAAGAAAGGGTAGTGAATGGTGGGATGAGGAAACAAAGAAGGTTGTAGAAGAGAAGAAGCGAGCATTCACAGATTGGTTACAAAAGAGGACAGGGGAGTCATATGAGACGTACAAAGAAAAGAAAAGAGAAGTAAAGCAAAAGGTAAAGGAGGCAAAGAGGAGAGCAGATGTGAAATGGGGTAGGAGTATGACAGAAAATTTTGAAAGTAATAAAAAGATGTTTTGGAAAGAAATTAAGAGAGGAAGAGGAGGCGAATCAAGTAGGGAAGAAAAGGTAAAAGGTACAGATGGAGAGTTGATAATGGAAGAGATGGCAGTAAGGGGAAGATGGGCAGAATATTTTAGGGAGTTGCTAAATGTGAAGGAGGATAGGGAGGGAAAGATAGCTGCAGTGGGAAATACGAAGAAAATGAGAGTGATGAGCGAGGAGAATGGAGGAGAAATAAGGAAGGATGAGGTGAAGGCAGTTGTAAAGATGATGAAAGCAGGTAAGGCACCTGGTCTGGATGGATGTCATGCAGAATGTTTGAAAAAGGGAGGTTCAGTGATGGTGGACTGGTTGGTGAGATTATTTAATGTTTGCTGGAGAGAGGGTAGAGTACCGGAGGACTGGAGTAGTGCCTGTATAGTTCCTCTTTACAAGGGAAAAGGGGACAAGTGTGAATGTAGTAATTTCAGAGGGATTAGCCTGTTGAGTGTAGTAGGGAAGGCTTATAGGAGAATCTTAATTGAGAGGATTAGGAGAGGAACAGAAGGAGTAATTGATGAGGAACAGTGTGGATTTAGGACGGGTAGAGGTTGTGTAGATCAGATCTTTGTGGTAAGACAGATATGTGAGAAAGCTATAGGAAAGGGGAAGGATGTTTTTTGGGCTTTTATGGATCTGGAGAAGGCTTATGATAGGGTAGACAGAAAGGCACTGTGGGAGGTTATGCAGATTTATGGGATAGGAGGAAAGCTTTTGGGAGCTGTCAAGAGTTTTTATGTGAGTAGTAGAGCATGCGTTATGTCGCCCTGGCTGTTCAACTTATACATGGATGGGGTGGTGCGAGAGGTGAATGCTAGGGTAGTGAGTCAGGGATTGGAGATGGTTAAAGAAAATGGAGAAAAGTGGGAGGTGAGCCAGCTGTTGTTTGCGGACGACACTGCGCTTGTGGCAGGGTCAGAGGAGGGATTGAGGAAGCTGGTGGCAGAGTTTGGGAGAGTATGTGATAGAAGAAAGCTAAAGATAAATGTGGGTAAAAGTAAGGTGATGAGATGTACAAGGGGTGAAAGTGGCAGTAGACTGGAAGTGAACATTAAGGGAGAGCGACTGGAGGAAGTGGATAGTTTTAGATACTTGGGTGCAAGTGTAGCAGGAAAAGGTGGAGTGAAGGTGGAGGTAGAATGTAGATTGAGAGAAGCGAGTAAATGCCTTGGTGGTTTAAAGAGTGTAATGAGAAATAGACATTTGGGAATGGATGCGAAGAGGAGACTGTATGAAGGAGTGATTGTGCCAACAGCACTGTATGGGGCAGAAACGTGGAACATAAGAGAAGAAGAGAGAAGGAGTTTGAATGTGTTTGAGATGAGGTGTCTGAGAAGTATGGTGGGGGTTACTAGGCTAGATAGAGTGAGAAATGAGGAGGTGAGGAGGAGAACAGGGGTGAAAAAGGATTTGGGAGATAGGTTGATGAAAGAATATTAGGATGGTTTGGACACATGGAAAGAATGAGTGAAGAAAGACTAGTAAAAGAGATATGGAAGGCAGATGTGGAGGGAGTGAACATGAGGGGACGTCCTAGGATGAGGTGGATGGATGGGGTGAAGGGGGCTTTGGGGAAGAGGGGAATGTCTGTTGAGGAAGGAAGGGAGAGGACGGAAGACAGAGGTGAGTGGAGAATGGTTGTATATGGATGATGTTGTGACTGCATGAGGAGGAATGGGCGGGGGGGTGGGGGGTGGGGTAGTATGTGTGAGTAAATTTTGACGCAGCCCGAAGGGATTTCTCCCCGTCCTCTCCTTATATGCAAAGGGGGACGGAGAGGGGGGGTCGCCGATTAAATGAAGCGGCCTTGCTGTGGATGTACTGTGTCTTGCGACACTGCTTCTGACCCCGGGCGGTGGGCAGGGTGCAGGGATGACCCGTCATCCAGGAGGTGCTCAGATGAGAGGAAGGGTGGGAGGGGTGTGGAGTGTATTTAGGGATGGAGTGGGTGGGAGTGTTTTTATGCCTTTCCCTTTTTGGCTACCTCCCTTGGAAGGGGGAAGAAGCCTTGGTATATGTATGTATGTATGTATTTATTCTTCATTGGGGTCATGAGGTTTGCGCTCTTTTTATAGGCATGCAGACCGAAGGGAAGTTATATTTTATATACAACATGTGGATGATCTTAAGACAATCTTTATCTAACGTAATGATTATCAAAATCATTATTATTGGTATCATTATAAATACCACTATTATTGCTATTAACACTGTTATTATTGATATTGCTATTATCATTTTTAATATCATTATTATCTTTATCACTATCAGTTAACTGAAGATGTGGTATTTGGCTTGAACGGAATCTAAGTGTACTAACAAACCTTTCAACTAAGAGTTCGACCCCCTTCCCCTCAACTGAATCAAATCTCCTAGATTATAACCATAACAAAATCTAGAAAATTCGTCATCAGTTCTCTCTCTCTCTCTCTCTCTCTCTCTCTCTCTCTCTCTCTCTCTCTCTCTCTCTCTCTCTCTCTCTCTCTCTCTCTCTCTCTCTCTCTCTCTCTCTCCATCTTCCTCTCCCTCTCTTTTTGTCTCCCTCTCCCTCTCTTTTTATCTTCTCATATCTTCTCTTTTTCCCTTGTTTCCTCCTATTCATATCCCTCTCTCTCTCTCTCTCTCTCTCTCTCTCTCTCTCTCTCTCTCTCTCTCTCTCTCTCTCTCTCTCTCTCTCTCTCTCTCTCTCTCTCTCTCTCTCTCTATCTATCTATCTATCTATCTATCTATCTATCTCTCTCTCCATCTCCCTCTCCCTCTCTTTTTTATCTCCCTCTCCCTATCTTTTTATTTTCTCATTTCTTCTCTTTTTCCCCTGTTTCCTCCTATTCATATCCCTTTATCTTTTCCTCCCTCCTTCTCCATCCCTTTCCCCTCTTTCTATACTTTCTCTCGCTTTCTTCCTCTTCTTCTTCCTCCTCGCCATTTTCTCCCTCCTCTCCCGATTCTCCTCCTTCCCTTTCCGTCTTCTCCTTTCACTAATTATCCCTCCTTCGTTTTTTACTCTCTCTCTATTCATAAACAATTTATATGCACGTAACCTACTTCTCTTGGAAAACTCATTACAGATATCCCTCAGCGTTTCTCCTCTTCCCTTCCCTCTTTCCCCTTTCCCCTTTTCTCTTCCCCCTTTCCCCTTTTTCCTCCTTCATCTCTCTCTCCTTGTGTCTCCCCTTCCCTATTTCCTTAATTAGACACTTTCCTTGCCTCCTTTACATTTATGCTTTCTCGCTAAATTCTCATCATCAATTCTTCCACCTATTCTCTTCCTCTCCATCCCTTTTCTTTTTTCTTTCGTTTGTCCTCAAATTACACCATTTTCTTCTTTTTCTTTCTTTTAATTTCTTTCATTTTTTCTGTTCACCTTACCCTTCATTCACTCCCATCTCTCTTCCCATTCTCCTCTTCCTCCTCCTTCTTCGCTTCCTCTCTTTCTCTTCCTTCCCTTCCTCATTATTCTCTTATTCCTCCTATTCCCTCTTCCCATCATTTTCATCTTCATTCTCATCCTCATCCTCGTCTTCATACTTTCTTCTTCATTCTCCTTCCTCTCCTCTTCTTCCTCTTACTCCTCCTCTTTCTCCTCCACTTCCCCTTCCCCTTGCAATTCTCTCCTCTCCTCCTCTTCTTCCTATTTATTCATCCTGTTCTTCCTTGTTCTCATTTTCCTCATCACCCTACTCTTTCTTCCTCCTCGCCTTGTTCTCCTCCTCATCTTTCTCCCCTCCTCCTCCTCCTCCTCCTCCTCCTCCTCCTCCTCCTCCTCCTCCTCCTCCTCCTCCTTCTTCTTCTTCTCTTCCTCCCTTCGTTCCTCTCTTCCTCCTCCTCCTCCTCCTCCTCCTCCTCCTCCTCCTCCTCCTTCTTCTCTTCCTCCCTTCGTTCCTCTCTTCCTCCTCCTCCTCCTCCCCTTCCTCCTGTCTTCTTTGCTCCCTCGGTGTCTTATCATTGCACAAAAAGCGAGGTTTTAGCAATGTTCTTGAATTTATGCCATGATCGTAGGAGTAAGCTAAAAGAGCTAAGGATCTACGGCAACCGCCCCCC
>NC_134778.1:18075643-18080643 GCF_046742065.1 Oratosquilla oratoria | reverse complement strand
AGGAGTTGGTTGTTCTGTAATACTTTCGTTGTTGAACGTTTTACATAATTTTGTTCAGATGAATTGCTTTAGAATTTATATATGTTTGTTTATCCATTCATTCTATTATTAACATTATTATATTTTCATCTATGTATGCATATTTCTTTTACTCAGAATGGGTCAGTAAAACAATATCTATTCACGGAAAGTGGTGTAATTTCTCAATATGATTTTCAAGAACCACGATAATGGTTTGGAATCGCCGAAAAGATGTGAAGAGAAAAGTACCAAGTAAGAAAGGCCATTGATGAGGCACCATCGAAGATCGCAAATTCCCAAATCACTAAGAGTAGTCTAAATACTTAGAACACAGAGATGCCTCTAAGTTGACCCAGAATGAAGGTGGAAAGATGAGATAGAGAAATTTGCAGTAGTGACGCGGCAGAGGCTGAGTGGCTCTTAGAGGAGGACTTAAGAGAGGGGTTAACCAGACCACAATCTTTAAATGTACTCAAATCATATACCATAAAGACTAAACAAAAACTAGGATCAAGGAAAAGGGACTAATTATGGGGTCAATTTAGATGACATAATAAGTAGCTGCCTCTTCTATTTCTCTAACACTCTCTCTCTCTCTCTCTCTCTCTCTCTCTCTCTCTCTCTCTCTCTCTCTCTCTCTCTCTCTCTCTCTCTCTCTCTCTCTCTCTCTCTCTCTCTCTCTCTCTCTCTCTCAGTTCAGTGAAAATAAAAGACGCTGTAATTTTATTTATTTTTTCTTAATTAGTTGGAATATGGAAACGATTTCTTTTTCTCTCTTTTTTACTAAAGAGTATATCAATATGAATAGCGTATAATGATTATTCCTCCTTTTTGTTTCCTCTCTTCGTTTCTTTATTTCTTCTTCCTTTCAAACCCTTATGGGTAATTCATTTTATTTTATTATATTGATCTTTCTCTTAATTTAGCTTTTATCACTTACGGTTATGTGTATGTGTTATGTCTGTGTTTGTTTGTGTACGTAAATGTGTTTTTTATTATGCTTGTATTTTCGTTTATGTTTGTTTTTTGGTATAGTTAGGTCTATCACATACATCACGAAAAGCAGATAAATCCTTTTATGTCGTTTTTTTTTGTTTTTTTGTTTTTGCTGTAGTCTCTTTGTCGACCTTTCGAATAATTTCCTGAAAGATAATAACATACATAATTCGTGTGGGAACTCATTATGTAGCATATTTTGTCATTCATCTTTTGTCTTACAAAACTCTTTTGTGTGAAATTAGGATAAACAGAAAATATGTCTAGGATTGTGTGTTGTCTTTAAGTAATTAAATTCAGAAGGAATGTCGATAAGGTTGGGTTTGAATCCTTTTAAAACGTATAGTCAATCCTTAAGAGTTTTCTCTTATTTAATTTTTATTATTTTTAGTCAAAATAACCTTATGTTAGCTTGAATAATAGACCCTAATTCGTAAAGGAATTAGATCGACATAGATTTCACCAAATGTTAATCTAATTTTCAGAGGAGAATGAAATTGCCCAATGAGAGCAAGAAAAACAACAAAGAAGTTGATTAGTTTCTTCTTGTAAATATGTAAAGTTGCCGACAGCCTCAAGTCGCCGAGGCTTTTCCTGAAATCATTTGGCCGACTTGCTCGAGTTCGTAAGCGCTCCCGAGAAGTCTTTCCTGTACTGTCAATTAGGATTAGATTCCTATCACGTTCCAAAACCTTGAAAGCCTTCTGACCTTCTCTGTCTCTGTATCACTTTCTCTCTCTCTCTCTCTCTCTCTCTCTCTCTCTCTCTCTCTCTCTCTCTCTCTCTCTCTCTCTCTCTCTCTCTCTCTCTCTCTCTCTCTCTCTCTCTCTCTCTTTCTCTAACTATCTATCTATATATCTATCTATCTATCTATCTCTATCTATCTATCTATCTATCTATCTCTCTCTCTCTCTCTCTCTCTCTCTCTCTCTCTCTCTCTCTCTCTCTCTCTCTCTCTCTCTCTCTCTCTCTCTCTCTCTCTCTCTCTCTCCCTCTCTCTCTCTCTCTCTCTCTCTCTCTCTCTCTCTCTCTCTCTCTCTCTCTCTCTCTCTCTCTCTCTCTCTCTCTCTCTCTCTCTCTCTCTCTCTCTCTCTCTCTCTCTCTCTCTCTCTCTCTTATTTTCTTTCTTTTAAAGAAAAGGGGATCTTTCCTGGTGCCGCACGGGACAACAAAAGGTTTTGGTTGTAGTATGTTGTGGATGTATTTCTCAGATGGATTGTAATCCCTTCCCTATTGGATGCTGCCGTGGTAAGGTAGACTTAGATCACGCCCCACAAGTAAAACGGGTCAGTTTTTATTCTCAACCACAAACTGTGATTGAAATTGTATTCCGCTTGCCGATATCTATCGTTTTCAGCTATTAAAGTGATAAAAGATTACAGCACAAAGGAGAGATAGTTTGACTTGAACATTGTCAGCATTTTTCTTACAGTGAGGATTAATCTTCAATCATAGAAGAAAAAAAATTCTGAATAACTCTGGTCCATAGAGGTGCCACTGCATAAAACTTGTCAGATCAATACGCTTTAAAGACTTGCTACAGATGATAGCCACCTGCCCTTGCTATACAACCACTTTAGACAAAAGTGACTGGCGCTGGGCATTTTCTTTTGAGTTGATAGCATAACAAAACCTGCCATTGGGACATCCAGGGCCAAGAAATAAAGACGAAAACAACAACAAAAAATTAATAATGCACAGGAAACGTGCTTGGCTAATGATCGACAGCATGTACTGCGTTGGATGAGAGATCAAATGTTATGTAGTACGATCTATGGGTAGTTCAATTACCCTTACTAACACGTACACACAAAACACACACACACACACACACACACACACACACACACACACACACACACACACACACACACACACACACACACACACACATACGTACGCACGCACGCATACACACACACACACACACAAATTTGTTGATAATTTGATTTGCTGAAACCATGCTCGGCCGCTTATGGGATGACCCGAGTTCGAGTCACACCTAGTTTTGTGTGTGTGTGTGTGTGTGTGTGTGTGTGTGTGTGTGTGTGTGTGTGTGTGTGTGTGTGTGTGTGTGTGTGTGTGTGTGTGTGTGTGTGTGTACGTGTGCGTGTGTGCGTGTGCGTGTGCGTGTGCGTGTGCGTGTGCGTGTGTGTGTGATTCACCATGGTCTTGGATCACGTGTTAGACTCGTGATTAACAGCTATTACCCTCCCGGAAGAGAGCTCAGAGCTCATATATAACCAATCTATGGGTAATGCTGTAAATTTAGACGCGCACACACATACCTAACTCCCGCCCACGAGAGTTGGAGTAACGACTCGCAGTACAACGATACTAGAATTATTTCAGCACTGGTCGGAATTCGAACCCGGACCGCCATAGTAGCAGCAGCGATCGCTACCATTGTACCACGAGACGTGTGTGTTTGTGTGTGTGTGTGTGTGTGTGTGTGTGTGTGTGTGTGTGTGTGTGTGTGTGTGTGTGTGTGTGTGTGTGTGTGTGTGTGTGTGTGTATGTGTGTCTGTGTGTGTGTGTGTGTGTGTGTGTGTGTGTGTGTGTGTGTGTGTGTGTGTGTGTCTGTGTGTCTGTGTGTCTGTGTGTCTGTGTGTGTGTGTGTGTGTGTGTGTGTGTGTGTGTGTGTGTGTGTGTGTGTGTGTGTGTGCGTGCACGCGAGGCGTAGGCGTACACGTACCCATAACTATTTACACACTTGAATTGAATCCTTTATCCCTTGAGTTCATTTCAACTTTCCATTCTCTTCCATCCCTCTAATCTGCGAGATTTATTTCCACTTCAATTTACTCCACTACAGTTGATATCTAAAAAAAGGGAGGAGGGGGGACGAAGCGTGAGAGAGAGAGAGAGAGAGAGAGACAGAGAGACAAAGAGACAGAATGAGAGTGATAGAGAGGGAGTGAATGTGGGAGTTGGGAGCAAGTATTACTGTTGAATTCTCAATGAAACTAAATATTTATGTGTTTTCTTAACATGAGCTTAGAATGTGCCGCAACCGATCAAAACCTCCTTGAAGTTGGATTTTCTCTTTCCGGTTAAAATTATCTGGTACTACTGAGATTTTATTCCTACCACGCGATTTTATTCAACAAACGGATCCCTCATTTGTCAGTCGGAGGGTCAAATGTCCATATTTGGTTTTATGGCCCATTACTGGGATAATCGATGATGGAGGTCACCAGGGGTGGATTGGGAGAATTCCACTCTGAAGAGTCCCAGTGACCCAGTATGACCTTGTTTGTTTCTCTCCTAGCTCTGACTTTGACCCCCATTGTATTTCTATGCACATTTTTATTTTTCATCTTTGTAACTTGTCGTAATTTTCTACCTTTCTTGAAAGTATCTTTTTTCGTCATTTTCTTTTGTTATATATTTCTAGCGCTCTTGTTGATATTCTTGGTCTTCTTTCTCGTTGTATTGTTTATTAACTTCATCTTCCCCTCTTCTTCGTCTCAGCCTCCGTGACTTTATCAACATCATTAATCTCCTTCTCTTTATTCTTCTTCTTCCTCATCCTCTACTTCTTCCTCTTCTTCTCCTGTGTTCCTTATGTGTTTCCCTGTTTTCTTCTTATTTAGTTCAATCGTTTAATTTGTCTTTTTTATCTTTTACTTTTTCTCAGTATTCCCTGTCTTTGTTTACATGTTATTCTGTCTCCGCCTTCTTTCTTTTCATCTTTTAATTCCTTTCTTTTCTCAGTGAGCGCTTCCAGCTTGGATGATGTTCAAAAATGAATTAAATCAAAAAGAAATTAAACGAAAACCCAAATCGTTCACAACAGGACAAGCACCACTAGAAATTGTAAACATGTTTAGAATTAATTTTCATTATCACTTTATATTGCACCTTCTTCTACTGTTGGTGTATATATTTAAATGTACATATATGTATGTGTGTTTGTATTTTGCGTATGTATGTGTGTATATATGTATGTATGTATGTATGTATGTATGTATGTATGTATG
>NC_134778.1:18050643-18060643 GCF_046742065.1 Oratosquilla oratoria | reverse complement strand
GTGGCAAACGCTTGAAGAGTACAGCATCAGGGGACAACTGTTGGACAACATCAGAGCCATCTACACCAACAGTATGAGCGCAGTCCGCACCCAGAACGGACTCACTGACTGTTTCGATGTCTCATCTGGAGTGAGACAAGGATGCGTGCTATCACCGCTGCTTTTTATCATCTACATGGACAAAATCACGAAAGAGGCAAACCCCAACCAAGAAGACCTGAATGAGATGATGTTCGTAGACGATCAGAGTCTGGTACATGAGAAAGATCAACTTCAAGAGCAGACAGACAGCCTGAACACAAAGTGCAAGAAGCTCGATATGAAGATCAGCATCAACAAAACCGAGACGATGTAAGTTAGTAGAACACCTAGCAACCTCAAAATCAGCATCGACGGAACTCCGCTGAAACAAGTCAGTAAGTTTAAGTACCGCAGCAGTATTTTCACTGAAGACGGACGTCTCAACAGAGAGATTAAGACGAGAGTAGTGATGGCCAACAGCGTCAGCTACTAGCTTACCCCACTCCTCAAGCATCCCAACATCCCTATTGAAACCAAAGCCAAACTCATTAACTCCATCTTCATCCCCACCTTGACATGTCAGTGCCAGACATGGACCCTGACCAAAAGCCTAGAACGCAAAATAAACACCTGTGAGATGCGATGTCTGAGGAGACCCGTCAACAAGACCAGACGGGACATTATCAGAAACATCACGATCAGAGAAATAGTGGGAACAACACCTGTCCTCCATTACATTCAGTGACAAACAATCAGGTGGTTTGGACATCTGACACACATGGCACCTCACCAACTTGCCATCAAAGCATACAATAAGAAAATATCAGGTTATAAGGCAAAAGGAAGACCAAGGAAGACCTGAATTGACGGGTGGGAAAGAAACACAACATCCCACCCATCCGAGCCGTCCATCTTGCCAGAGACAGACAACTCTTTGTCCCCTGGACCCCTAAGACGGTACAAGAGGACGGATAAATTAAAGCATATGTGTATATATATATATATATATATATGTGTGTGTGTGTGTGTGTGTGTGTGTGTGTGTGTGTGTGTGTGTGTGTGTGTGTGTGTGTGTGTGTGTGTGTGTGTGTGTATGTGTGTGTGTGTGTATGTGCGTGCGTGCGTGCGTGTGTGTATACATATCGTGGATCCAATGAAGACTGGCTTCTCTTAGGAAGACGATGTAATATTTTTACTTTACTTCTGGTTTAACCTACCATTTGGGAAAAAAAACATATCAATTCGGGGTCCCAATCCAGTAGAAGAGTAGTGTCTTGATTTTTTCCGAGAGTGTGGAAGTAGTAAGTAGTTTCAGAGCCTTTTGCAGAAAAGAAATACCGTATTGGCCGACTTTTGCCGAGTCCAACTTCACAGGAATGGGCTGAGATATCTCTGAAAGTCTCACGTTGACTGGTAACCTTAGGAAGTAGGGAGACACTCGCTAATTTAGGTTAGAAAGACACTAACGAGTAACCCCAGGCAGAGACAGAAAGGATCATACATAAAGAAAAAGAGTGAGTGAGGAAAAGTAGGATGTAATGGGAAAGGGAGAGAAAGAGAAGGAAGGAGACAGGAGGAAAGGTGGATGAAAAATAAAGGGTGAAACGAAGGAAAGAAAGAGAGAAGGAAAGAGGAAATGAATCACGTTAAAATGAGAGATAGGAGGGAGGTAGGGTGGGAAAAAGAAAACAATCCAGAAAGTTTTTGAGAAAATATAAAAGAAAAGAAGGCAAGAGAGAATGAAGGAAGAACAAACAGTGGGAAGGAAAAAAAAGAAAAAAAAGAAAGGTAAGACAAGAGAAACGAAGAGAGGTAGGAAAGCGAGGAGGTCAGGAGAAAGACTTGCTGGAAAAAACGAGTCAACTTCAACCCATATCAAGTTAGTTCTGTTCATTCCAACTGCTTTGCAACTGTTGAGGTGGAAGAAGTTCCAAGTTTTACACATTTCAGTTCATAAACATCCAAGTGGGTAAGCCATTTCGTCCCTGGTTAGATATCGGGCTTGCAGGTCAATGACTGAATCTTGTACAGATGTGCATATCGCCTTGAGCGTGATGCCAATACTTAGCTGTAAGGTATCTCCTGCTCTAGCAAATCGGCAAGAGATACAGAAGATAAGCAGCGTAGGATGCAACAGCTTTCAAATCATAAATGATAAGATGTGATCCCGTTTAGTTCCTTATAGTCTATTACAGGACCATCCAGGCCCTTTTAAGTCCTTTCAACCCCTACCAAATCCTTTCAAGTCAGTCTAGTGTGTTCCACATCGTAGCAGTTCCTTTTATATCTTCCCAAACCAGTCCAGCTCTTTATGGTACCTTCCTGATAATTTCAAATCATTCCAGTTTCATTCAGGTTGTTGCAGGTCCTATCAGATCCTTTTTATGTTTTTTTTTTACGGTTCTTTCTAGCTCCTTTCAGATTCCTTTAAAGACTCTCAGATCTTTCCATGATATTCCAGGACATTTCAGGTCATTCCGGTTCTTTTTACGCTCCTCCAGGACTGTTGAGCCCTTTTTTAGCACCTTTTACACTCTTCCAGATCCACCCAGAAACATGTAAAAACTTTTCAAGGCCTTACAGGGTTTTTGAGGTTCTTACAGCCTCTTTTGGGCTCTTCCAGGCCTATAGTGACCCTTGAGGACCCTCTTAGGCTTCATCTGAAGCCTTCAGCCTCTTTTGGACTCTTTCGTGTGTATTTGGAGTAACTCCTCGCCCTCTTCGACACTTTTAGACTCTTCCATGGCCTCATAGGACTCTTCAAATTCTTCCAGATTCCTTCCAGGACCTTCCAGGCGCTTCCAGACTCTTCGGTGTTTTTAACGAAGATCAAAGAGAGGTGGATTCATCAATAGGACATTTGATGTGAAAGAATCCTTGTGCCCGTAGTTGTCCCCCAATTGAATAAAATCACTTATAGTGCCAACCAGCATAAACTCACTGAAACGCAACACGGTTTACGTATCTCCATGGCTGAAGGAATTTACCGACTCTAACTGTAGACAAACGATTTTATATACTTTTCGATGTCGCCTACTTCCTAGTGAAAGGTTAATACAATTACAGGGGTTAGGGAAAGAAAATTAAGAGAGAGAGAGAGAGAGAGAGAGAGAGAGAGAGAGAGAGAGAGAGAGAGAGAAGGAGGGAGAGGGAGGGGGAGGGGGGATAAGGAAGTGTAAAAAGGGAAACGAGAAGTGAGATAGAGATGGAGATTGAGGTAGACGAGGTGGAGGAGGTTACGTACAAGGCGTGGTAGGGCGGGTGGTTTAAAATGTAATCGAAATTTTTCGTTGGCTTCTATCGGGGCTCTGTCAAATTGAGGAATCATTCCCGAAGTTAACCTCTTCATTTCTGACTTTTTTTCCATTACAAGTTCTCATTTTTTTGTCTTGAGTGCAACGGGGTTGGATAAAACAGCCTGGCGACATCTTGGATGCAAAGGAAAACTTCCACGAACTCTGAAACTCTTTACAGTCCCAGGAAGGCGCCCTCAGCCAGCCGAACTGAATTGCTTGGTGGCAGACGAAATAAACATAGAAGTTGAGTGAGGTACCCAAAGGTAATACCAGGCAGCTTTATTCAGCTGAAACGATGTATTCGTGATAATAAACTACATGTTAGGAGAGCTAATGAAGCTAATAAAGTTCTGATCTACAACACTCGTCTATTTTACACTTGTATATGAACAATGGGGGTCTTTGCATGGCGGACGCACACGCCTCAATTCCCACGGAAGGGTTTCGATGTCGACATTACGTTTTATGCAGATAGCAGCATCCAATGCTACTGACCCTTGACATTCAGTATTACATCAGTTCGTGCTTACCAAAATATTTAGGTGACGTTTAGACATTGAGGTTCTTTCGACACTGGAATGTCCTGTCTGAGTGTGAGAAGACAGCCAATGAAACTATTTTAACATTGGAATGTCCTGTCTGAATGTAAGACGATCAGTGAGGTCCTTTTGACAGTGAAACTCTCTTGATGTTGGAATGTTCTGTCTGAGTGTGAGAAGACAGTCAGTGAAGCTATTTTGACATTGGAATGTCCTGTCTGAGTGTGACAAAACAGTCAATAGTTTCATGACGTGAATAAAAATGTAAGATACAAGAATACATTTTGGAGAAGCGCGAAAACGGGATCTCATTCTTCGAGAGACCTCGTTAGACAGAACAAAATGCTTAAAGGTTTACATAAAGGCTTTCCAAGGTTAACCTCTTGTGTATAGTGACATACCCTGAGCTAAATATAACCGTGTGGGGTTAACCAGGATGAAAGTTAACCAGAATATAATCAACAAAGTGAGCCAATGTGGTCAAGGTAACCATGTAGTGAGCGCTGAAACTATCGGTTATTTTAAGGAAAGGTTAGACAACTTTATGGATGGGGATGACAGGTGGTAATGGGCATGGAACTGTCTAGTGTAGGCCTTATGGTCTCTTATAGTGTTCTTCACTCTTATGCCCTTATTTTCAGAGCCTCCTGGCTTACGTTCTTCCCGCTGTGGCGTGTTGGGCCTCGATCTAGCCTCGTAAGAACGTATTTCTGAGCTCAATCCACAACGGATATTGGTGGCTGATGCTTGCCTTGACCACCCAAACTCGTAAAGATGGCGAAATACCACTACCGCTACCATCAACGCCACCACCACAACAACAAAAACATAAATAATAACAACAACAACAACAACAAAAACAACAACAACAACAACAACAACAACAACAACAACAACAACAACAACAACAACAACAACAACAACAAGAGCAACAGCAGCAGCAACAACAACAGCAGCAAAAACAACAACAACAAAAATAGCCGCAACAGTAACAGCATAAACAACACCAACAGCAGCAACAATAACAACAACAACAACATTTCTGCCACCACTACCACCACAATCATTAGTACGAAATTGCCATGACCCAACACTTAAAAGCAACCCTACGCTCACACAATACGGACGGCAGTCCAACGTTTCTTCTTGCAGAGTGACCATCGTTGGGTACCTTGGTGGCATTAGCTTCCGAGATGAGAAATCCAAAACAATAAATGATTTGATTTACACCACAGAACGCATCCTACGCCTCTTGCAAGTCACGCCTCAGTGTAAACAGAAGCTTTCTTGATTGAAAGGTGACTAAGGCTGTCTTCGTAAAATTATTATCCACACTTTTCCGGCAATATCGAAAAGATAATTGTGACCCCCCAACTGCCGGGTGTTGAAGGTCATAAACACGATGATAAGTTTGTATCCGTGAATTCATGTAAACAAGTTTAAACCTTCCATGCCCAAAGGATCGAGATGCCATTATGTTCTCTTGTTCATGATCCTTTGAATTCTTCCAAATAAAAATCGTCTGTCATCTTCCATAAGAAAATATGTAAGAAGCAGCACCTTGGTAATGATTTTTTAACAAGACATAAAATCAGTGATGGCAGGAAAAAAAATAATGAAGTGCTCCATTTTAGTGATGCGTTGAGCTCCGAGTTATTTTCACAACTGCATGAGCTCGATCCCCAATAGCAACCGGCGATGCCACTTCCCTTGGTCTTCCCAGTACGTAAGGTAAGGGTGGTGGCTTTTACCACAGTTAAGCGCCTCCTAGTGTAATACTGTTTAAATTCCTAAGGATCTTAATGCACGACGCACCCACAACGGAGAGAGGCCACCCCTCCACCGGTGTGGAAGAAAAATCTTTCTTCTTCTTCTTCTTCTTCTTCTTCTTCTTCTCCTTCTTCTTCTTCTTCTTCTTCTTCTTCTTCTTCTTCTTCTTCTTCTCCTTCTCCTTCTCCTTCTCCTTCTCCTTCTTCTTCTTCTTCTTCTTCTTCTTCTCCTTCTCCTTCTCCTTCTCCTTCTCCTTCTCCTTCTCCTCCTTCTCCTTCTCCTTCTCCTTCTCCTTCTTCTCCTTCTCCTTCTCCTTCTCCTTCTTCTTCTCCTTCTTCTTCCTCTTCCTCCTCTTCCTCCTCTTCTTCGCGTTCTTCGCGATTTTCTTCGTGTTCTTCTTCTTCTTCTTCTTCTTCTTCTTCTTCTTCTTCTTCTTCTTCTTCTTCTTCTTCTTCTTCTTCTTCTTCTTCTTCTTCTTCTTCTTCTTCTTCTTCTTATTCTTATGCTTTTTCTTATTCTTATTCTTAATTTAATTCTTATTCTTATTCTTATTCTTATTCTTATTCTTATTCTTATTCTTATTCTTATTCTTATTCTTATTCTTATTCTTATTCTTATACTTATTTTTGTTCTTCTTCTTGAGTTTTTTTTTTCACCCACTCACTCCACGTTTCCGCCATTTGTAATCTCGTAAAGAGAACCTGGTGGCTGCAAAAAGAAATGCGCACTTGTCATTTCTTTTCATTTTCTCTACACAGCACCAATAACGCTATGCTTCAACAACAGACTAGGAAATCACGCTTGATAAGGTCATGTATCTTTGTCATCTAACGTTTTAGTCAGAATAAATTTGTAAATCGTGAATAGCAGTCAAAGGGTTTGATAGTGACATTGCCTTAGGTGGTTCCTTCGTTTGTACAAGATAACCAAACCTCGTCCAGAAGACATGTTTATGTCATGAGAAGGCTAAAGGACTGACCTATTTATTATTACAATTTGTTTGCTGCAACGTTATTTGCAGATTCCTGCCCTTGTGAAGCTTCTCATTACTGCAAATGACAGACAACGTCTTCTATAAGTCTATAGAGCTGTCTACCATTGTTGTAGATGTCATCAGCGTCGACATGAGGTGACGATGTGCCCACATAAAGCGACATGACGTCACTGAAGCCCCGCCTCCGCACACAGAATATCTTGCTCGACCTTGATTGGCCGGATTATAAAATGTGACAGCCTTAGTCCTGGATGATATAATAGGTAAAATGATAAATTAAAAAAAGGATATAATATTTCCTGTGGGCCTTGTAATTGGTAGGACCTGATCTTTTTCAAAGAGGATTAATTTTCAAAGGCTTCTTGTATTCTTACCACGAAATCGATTTTCTTGTTACGTTACCTGGCTATGGAGTTTTAATTTGGGGCGAACATTAGACGGGATAAGATTTTGTCTTTTATTATCTGCATCGTTACAGATACACCTTGCCATGTGTGAATCTTATTCCCAATGGCTTTCTAGGTACTTAATTCTTTTTCTTCCTCTCGCTTGAATCCCTTCCAATTTTTCAAGTGAACGGTCCTCCAGATCAATTCTTGTTAAGATGTGTCCTAAGAATTGCAGTTTATTCCCTTCTGTAATCTTTACTATTTCTTGGTTCTTCTATACTCAACACTTCATTGTGTTACTTTTTCCGCACCCAAAATTCTTTATGTGTGTGAAAAAAATTACTACACTTATTCTGTTCTCATCTTATTCCTTATGTTCCGTGCCTCAAACCCATAAGTCAGTATTCACAAGACATTACGATTCAACATTCTTCTTCTTCTTTTCATTCCAAAGCTAATTTTGGTTCATATCCTCCTCACCTCTCCAAACGATGATGCAGCTCCTTATCTGCTTTGTAGGAAAGAGGCCAAACACAGAGCGAAACGTCAAATATACTGGACTCCCATACTCTGCGTTTGCCCTCTTTCCTACAGTGCTGTTGCAGTCGTTGCTGCTTTTACTCATCCTTATCTGCTTCTCTTTGTTTCGTCATTGTAGTCCGCGATAATTTATAGATTTTTCTTAACATTTCGCTCTTGCGTTGATCAGAACAACATCTTAAAAAGAAATACAGAACCCTAATGTTGATCTCAAGAATTCCAGTTTATCAGCGCTTTTATTTTTGGTGACAATTTCGCGCCTCTGTCACAATGGCAATGATAATATTTGTTACAAACAAGTTCAGGGAGGCAAAAGCGTTAAGAAATATTGCACAACTGCATGTCTTTACGAGTTTGACGAGTATATCTGCAGCACTGGGAAGTCAAAGGCGTGTGATGCATATTAGTGGGTTTTTTTTTTTTTTCTAGATAAAAAAAAAATCCTGAAAACTCACAATACATAACGCCCAACGTTGAACACGGAACATTCAACACACAATATACGATACACAGATTAAAAACGCAACAAGTAACACTAAACATACATATAAAGTGTGACATGTAAAACAACATGCAACATTCAGCATATATGCATTATACAACATGCAACGTGCATAGTGCAGCAAGCAACGTTCAACACGTAACATGAATTATACAACGTGCAACATGCAGCTTACAACGTGCAGCAAGCATTGTGCAACATGCAACATAAAACAGGCAACATGCAATACGCAACACGCAACATGCAATACGCAACATGAAACATGCAATGCGAAACATGTAGTACACAATAAGCAATATATAAAACCCTTTTAAATAAGTTTTTAGTGGGTCTTAAATTAGCACCTAACATTAAGTTTAAAATAGAATGGAAAACAAAAATTCAGCCCTCTCCTTGATATTCTGATATTCTGGTGTCATTTCTCCAGTCACGTGACTTCTCTAATCACGTTTTTTTTTTTTTTTTTTTTTTTTTTTTTTTTTTTTTTTTTTTTAATATTGATAGTAAAATGATGAAACCTGATCATGCCCAGCCCTTTTTCCGCCACAAAGACCTAACCCTCCACCCAGAGGCTACCTTTGAAAAATGACCTTGTTTCTAAAAGAGACGGCGAGACTCGCACACATAACATAGGTCACTCTACAAATAATGGACTTTTTCCTTCTCTGTTCCTTTCTCCTTTTCCTCTTTTCCCTTCCCAAGTCCCCTTTTACCCTTCCGCCTTTCACCCCTTCTCCCATCCCACTTCCTACATTGTCTTCCTCTTTCCTTCTTCCCCTCTCCTCCTTTCCCCTTCCTGTCTTCATATTCCACTATTTCCTGTTCTACATTCGCCATTACCTTTCCCCATCTCTTCTTCCTCCTTTCTCCTTCTGCCTTCCCTCTTCCCTCTCCCCTCTTCCCTCTCCCTCTTCTCTCTTCCCTCTTCCCTCTTCCCTCCTCCCTCCTCCCTCTCCCCTCTTCCCTCTTCCCTCTTCCCCATTCCCTCTTCCTTCTTCCCCCTCTTCCCTCTTCCCTCGTCCTCCTTCTCCTCGTTTACTTCATTCGTCGTCTTCCTTTCTCATTCCATTACTGCTTTTGCATAGCATAGCTTGTCCGAGTGAATTTGTTGATGGCAACAAAACACTGAGTATGAATGAATTAGTTAGCAAGGGAAAAACATACACAATTCGTCTTTGTTCTCCTACAAAAAGGCGCAAATAAATATACAATGACAATAACAAAATCAATATACAATAATAAATACACAACACTACAAGTACGTATGTATGATATATAAGGAATGTGTAATACTACCAATATACAAATCCTCCCCTTTTTCGTGCTTGCCACTAACTGAACAAAAGTAAAGCATAAAATGTCCATGAATCATGTATTCCATGGGACCGTGCATTTTTTCATTCGTTCTGCATGTTTACTCTTATGCCCTTTTTACCTAACTAATCTTATTGTAATTTGAAGGAAAAGATCTACGTTTGTGAGGTCCTAAGTATTCGTGTACAAAGTGTGTGTATATATATATATATATATATATATATATATATGTATATATATATATATCTATATATATGTATATATATATATATATATATATATATGTATATATACATATATGTATATATATATATATGTATATATATATATATATATATATATGTGTGTGTGTGTGTGTGTGTGTGTGTGTGTGTGTGTGTGTGTGTGTGTGTGTGTGTGTGTGTGTGTGTGTGTGTGTGTGTGTGTGTGTGTGTGTGTGTGTGTGTGTGTGTGTGTGTGTGTGTGTGTATGTGTGTGTGTGTGTGTGTGTGTGTGTGTGTGTGTGTGTGTGTGTGTGTGTGTGTGTGTGTGTGTGTGTGTGTGTGTGTGTGTGTGTGTGTGTGTGTGTGTGTGTGTGTGTGTGTGTGTGTGTGTGTGTGTTTTTGCCTGAGTATAGCCAGGGTAGGGGTGTAACA
>NC_134778.1:18035643-18045643 GCF_046742065.1 Oratosquilla oratoria | reverse complement strand
TTTTGTAAGAGGTTGCTACTTAAGATAGCCTCCTCCCTGCCACTTTGTACTACTGAAGAGGATTGCAGGTAGCAATCGAAATATATAGTACCGCTTACGCAACTTTTTCTTTCGTCCGACTGTGGTGTTAGTTGTGATGTATGTATATATATACATATATATATAATGTTTATATATACATATATATGTATGTATATATATATATATATATATATATATATATATACATATTACCACACATTTGATAGTTTTTCAATTCATTTCAACTTTATCGTCTTACTTCGTATTTTCTCTCGAACCTTTCCCACTAAACCTTCTGGATCCGATAGCTGTACGCCCCATCTTTAATTCACCGGTTCATTATACAGCTGTGCCCTCTACCTGCCGTCCGCCCACGACCAATGAATCAAGAATCATCTTCATCTTGTTCTCGTCCCTACACATATTCCTTCTCCTCCTTTGTCGATTTCTGTAGTGTAGTATTCCACTATAGCCAGTACATTCATCTCCCTATATTCTCTTGCGTACTTCTCTTTCCCGTGTTCCTAACGCCACCCTAGTACTCCCTTCAACTTCCATGTCCTTGTGAGACATAAATATTTCCGTCTTTTCCCAAAACCTCTGTGTTTGCTCTACCCATGTTTCTATGTCTGATTCATACACTATCACAAATATAATTTCTTGTCTTCACTATGTTTATCGTCCACAAATTGAGGGCATATATTTAAACCTCGTTTGAATACTATCACAATTCATCCGCCATGTTGAATGTAAAATTTCTAAACGTCAACAGGGGCATTGCTATTGTTGACTTTGTACTGAACCTTTTCCTTTTCCTTAACGACACGTTTTTGGAAAGGTATTGTGTTACTGAGTATACGTTTAAGACATTTTGAACACTAGAAAAAAAGAAAAGATTCAATATGAATTCAACAATGTTATTATTGATGTTGGCTTCCCAAAATATTGCATATATATATATATATATATATATATATATATATATATATATATATGAATGTGTGTGTGTGTGTGTGTGTGTGTGTGTGTGTGTGTGTGTGTGTGTGTGTGTGTGTGTGTGTGTGTGTGTGTGTGTGTGTGTGTGTGTGTGTGTGTGTGTGTGTGTGTGTGTGTGTGTGTGTGTGTGTGTGTGTGTGTGTGTGTGTGTATGTGTGTGTGTGTGTGTGTGTGTTTCTCCCACATTTTTTCCGCTGCCATTCGCCTTTGCCACTTTTTCACTTTCTTTTTATATTGTTATAGTCTTCTGTCCAGGTGAATGAAACTGTAGAATTTTTTCTTTTCTTTCTTCCATTAATTCTTACACGAAAGCACGTACGCAAGACCCTATGTGAGCTTTGCAGTGACGTAGTGATCTCTTTAGTCCCATTATCTTTAACCTTATATTTAAGATCTTCCCCAAAGGGCGTGATCTTACAATCGTGAACCAATTGAATTTTCTCCTCTGCATATCTCGCTTAGGTTACAAATATCACAAATCGACAATTCATTCGGGCAACTGGCCATTGTTTATAAACATAAAGCGGAGAGCGAACTTATGCAACTCACCCGCCTGCGGGTTATTTTGTTTATAAACACCTAACCCATAAAATGTAACACCCGTGTTCTACCCCTCTTTCTACCAGCTTTTCTACCAGTCTCTTACATTGTGTGTGTGTGTGTGTGTGTGTGTGTGTGTGTGTGTGTGTGTGTGTGTGTGTGTGTGTGTGTGTGTGTGTGTGTGTGTGTGTGTGTGTGTGTGTGTGTGTGTGTGTGTGTGTGTGTGTGTGTGTGTGTGTGTGTGTGTATCCATGTACGTATACGTATACACGTAAACGAGTGCTAAATGATCAGGATAACAATTATTGCTTCATTATTCACTGAACCGAAACCCACATACCCATCATAGCTAGAGACAGGGATATTCCGTACATCTCTTGTCTGAACTGTGCCAATGTTATGCAGCTTCCGAGTCCCTTACTAATAGTAAGAGAAGGAGAGTAGCCACCAATTGTCAGTTTTTCTTATATAAAAAGAAGAATTACCAAGTTGAAATTTATCTTGTGTTTGGTATGGAGACCGTGTATCAGCCTCTCGGGGCTGTGCTTCTAGACAGATATGAGGATGCTGAAGGGCTTTGAAGGAATGGAGAGGACTCTGACGTTCGCCTTCAAGGACCAGGTCGTGTGGGTACCTGTCGTTGGTGGTTTCCTGAGTTCTGAATTAACAATCATTTCCTTCCCAGGAGCATTAGCCTCTTCTCCACCCTCATGTTAATTAGCGTCTACACAACACTGTACTCCCTTCTTGTATTTAATTCAGTGCCCATTGGTAAGTCACACCCATTCAGTAGCAAAATGGTACCACACAAACGAGAAAAAAGAAAGAAAACGTGAACATAGAATTATTCACAATAACTCTAACCCCATGGTACTGCAGGGCTACTAGCAAGCTGAATTAAATCGTTTGATGTTAGCCAGAATAAAATAAATACCCTCTCCAGGAGTGCGACCCTATAAAATGGAGACTGAAATATTCTATGACCTAGAATCATTGTAGTAATAATGTCAACATTGAACAGGTTCCTGGAAGATTGCTGGATGTCGCACTCTATACATCCCATAGATCCCCAGTCTTCTTCCCTGTGACCCTAATCCTGAACACGAAGTCAGTGTACCTTTGGATCTCGCATTTCGTTTACGTCATAAAACTCATAATTGTCTTCTCATACTCAGGCAGGACACTTCAATGTCGAAAGAGCCCTCCCTACCTACACATCACCTAACCGAGTCTTTTGCTAAGCATATGCTGATGTGACAGTGAATGTCAAGGGTCTATGGAACTGGACGTTGCTATGTGTATAATGTAACAATCAAAGCCTTCTGTGTGTCTTTGCACATATTCATAACACCCAAGTATTTTATATCTCAATAGCTCCAATGAACCTGCTAATAAGTACTCCAATGTTTGAGTCCCTGTTTTTCCAATGGAGCTCAAGAATGAAACAAAGAAGTAGAGTTCGTTGTTCCGCTTCCTTGTTATCGTATGGAGTAAAACTATATAAGGTCAAAAGGTTAAGGTATCATTTGGTTCAATTATATCGTATGAAAAAAAACTACAATGAATATTATCATACTTTTTGTAATTTGAGAGTTTCATGACCTAGAGTGTATATATATATATATATATATATATATACATATATATATATATATATATATATATATATATATATATATATATATGTGTGTGTGTGTGTGTCGTGTGTGTGTTTATGTGTGTGTGTGTGTGTGTGTGTGTGTGTGTGTGTGTGTGTGTGTGTGTGTGTGTGTGTGTGCGTGTGTTGTGTGTGTGTGTGTGTGTGTGTGTGTGTGTGTGTGTGTGTGTGTGTGTGTGTGTGTGTACACATACACACATATATATATATATGTATATATACATATTATATGTATATATATATATATATATATTTATATATATGTAAATATTTATTTAGGTATATACATATTTACAGTATATATGCATATATATATATATATATATATATATATATATATATATATATATATATATATATATATATGCAGACAAACCACTGGGAAAATGAAAGAGATGAGACCGAGCGCTTTCGTCTATTCAGACATTTTCAAGGTATAGATACATAAAAGAGACAAGTATATATACTCAGAAGGTTAAGGTGGATCTCTCCCAGTGCCATATTGGCTCAAGTGTCCGGACATTTGGTTTACAATTTTTGTTATGATAAATTCATCCAATTTGTATAATCCCTTAAGTCAAGGATTATACAAATTGGATGAATTTATCATAACAAAAATTGTAAACCAAATGTCCGGACACTTGAGCCAATATGGCACTGGGAGAGATCCACCTTAACCTTCTGAGTATATATACTTGTCTCTTTTATGTATCTATACCTTGAAAATGTCTGAATAGACGAAAGCGCTCGGTCTCATCTCTTTCATTTTCCCAGTGGTTTGTCTGCATACTAGTATCACGCGTTCAAGTGATTTCTTCTGCATATATATATATACATATATATATATATATATATATATATATATATATATATATATATATATATATATATATGCGTGTGTGTGTGTGTGTGTGTGTGTGTGTGTGTGTGTGTGTGTGTGTGTGTGTGTGTGTGTGTGTGTGTGTGTGTGTGTGTGTGTGTGTTTGTATGTGTGTGTGTGTGTGTGTATGTGTGTGTGTGTGTGTGTGTGTGTGTGTGTGTGTGTGTGTGTGTGTGTGTGTGTGTGTGTGTGTGTGTGTGTGTGTGTGTGTACATATTCTCCCTCTCTCCTTATATCCCCTCTCTTACGTCCGTAGATCCCGTACTCACCTCCTGTTTTCATTTCAAATTTCTGGCAGACTTCCTCCCGGCCGTCCTCGAGTTCCGTAGGCGGCCAAGCATCTGAGACCTTTGAGTTCGGCTTCCCTGAACCCGGAGATCCAATCAGGAGGATCTTGTGGTAGGACGTACATCGCCCCCTCACTAGTGAGGTCGGCCATTCCCCTCGGCAACAGCACTTCCTTCAAAGGTAAGAAGGTTTAACTGTAAACAGAAGCTCTGGTGACATGGGACGGAGTAATGGCGGTAGCTGCCTCTGAGAGACTGCCAATATCCTTCATCGTGTGACGCTCTTTATATGTTTAATTCTGACCGGTTTTCAGGCGATTTTATTCGTCTTTGAACAACGCTTTGTGTTAAAAGAGTTGAACCTATCTCAGTTTGGTCCATATCTTCCACAGACTTTTTCCTCTTCTCCTTTTCCTTTCTTTTTTCATCTTTTTTTTTTCTTTCTTCATGTTGTTCTTTTTTCGTCTTTTTTTTCTTTTCTTCTTTTTCTCCTTCTTTTTTCTCTTTTTTTCTTCTTTTTCTTCCTCTTCTTCTTAATCTTCTTCTTCTTAATCTTCTTTTGATAAGGCCAGTTCTTGGGTAAGAGTTTGATTTGGTAGGTGATCAGCAAAACCTCAACTCTTACATGAACTTCCTGTTCTGGCCGTACGCAAACAGAAAAAAAACTAATTAGTTTTCTTTTGATCATATGTCTGTTTCATATGAATATTCCTTTTTCTGTGTCCTGATTAAGTGTATATCGGGAGACAAATGGTCTCTAGTCGCTCAAAAATGTGCAATTTTTTTCTTTTAAGATTAAAGGTGTGTGTCCATATTTGACCATATTGCTATGTAGGGGGCTTTCCACGGCTAAGCTGAACTACTTGGCAGCAGTCAAAGGTATAGAACTCGGCGGAAAAATCTATTGAAATTAATTCGAGAAAGTTTGTATCTTTTCACTATTGATGATTTTTTTTTCAGTTGAATAAGGTATAGACGACGGAAATTGTTCAATAGAGAAAATAAATCTAATGGAGGAGGTAAAACACCTTGTTTCAGGTGTAATGATATTCATAACATCCCTTGAATATTTTTGAAGCGAGTACACAGATCAAGGGACTAGACTGATTAGATAAATTTTTACTTGGAATTCTTTATGAATAATTATCAAATTTTATTGATTTTTGCTTATTTCTCTCGTCGTATTTTCTTCTTTCATGCAATATGGGAAATCCTATTGGAGTAATTTCAGTAACTCCAGCGGGTTTTCTGCCACAGAAAAAGCTTTCATTATTCGACCATTTCTCTCTCTCTCTCTCTCTCCTCTCTTTCTCAATCTCTTCTCTCTCTTTCTCTAGCTCTCTCTTTCTCTCTCTCTGCCTATCTACTATCCCTTTCATTTTCTTTATATATATATATATATATATATGTAAATATGTATATATATATATATATATATATATACGTATATATATACATATATATGTATATATGTATATATATACATATATATAAATATATATACATATATATATATATATGTGCATATATATATATACATATATATAAATATATATATATATGTATATATATACATATATATATATATATATATAAATATATATATAAATACATGTATATACAAACACTGACTTAGAAAAAAAATCATTATTCAACCATTTTCTCTCTCCTTCTCTTCCTTTCCTCTCTTTTCCCTCTCTCTCTCTCTCTCTCTCTCTCTATATATATATATATATATATATATATATGTATATATATATATACACAGATATATATGTATATATATACATATATATATATATATATATATATATACATATATATGTTAGCCAAATTACCCGCGCGTTGCTAAGAGCTCGTGAATCATCCCTAACTTAACCATACCCCACCTAACTTTAACCCTTAACCCTAACCAAAATATATTTTTAAATGAAACATAGTTATCCAAGTACCTGGAGTGATAGGGTATCAGAATATATATGGTTATGGGGGTCTATCTGCAAAACCCTAGGAGAAGTTCGTGAACATACAAACAAACAAACAAACAAATTGACAGACAAATGAAAGATAGTAATCCAAGTACCTTGGGTTATAAGGTTTCAGAATATATATGGTTATAGGGGTCTATCTGCAAAAACCTAGGAGGAGTTCGTGAATAATCTCTAACTTAACCATACCCCACCTAACTTTAACCCTTAACCCTAACCAAAACATATATATTTTTCAAAATGAGAATATAGTTATCCAAGTACCTGAAGTGATAGTGTATCAGAATATATATGGTTATGGGGGCCTATATGCAAAACCCTAGGAGTTCCTAAACAAACAAAGAAACAAACAAACAGACAGACAGACAAACGAAAGATAGTTTTCCAGGTACCTTGGGTTATGAGGTTTCAGAATATATATGGTTATAGGGGTCTATCTCCAAAAACCTAGGAGCAGTTCGTGAATAATCACTCACCTAACCATAAATCACCTAACTTTTACCCTCAACCCTGACCAAAATAATTCTTTAATGAAATATAGTTATCCAAGTACCTGGAGGGATAGGGTATCAGAATATATATGGTTATGGGGGTCTATCTGCAAAACCCTAGGAGGAGTTTGTGATCAAACAAACAAACACACAGACAGACATACAAAGGCTACTACTTTATTATAGTAGATGTATATACATATATATATATATATATATATATATGTATATGTATATGTATATGTATATATATATACTTAATTGAAAGTGATGGCTGATTGTGTATTTATTATTTTCTTAAATGTATTTTTCGTATGTTTTACTATGGACTTGTGTTCCTTTGAAAGTAGCTTAATGACTTCACTGTAGGTGGTCATGTTTGCTATGACCACCTACAGTGAAGTCATAACCTCCTTTCAAAGGAACATAAGTCCTTAGTAAGACATAGGTAAAATACATTTAAGGAAATAATAAATGCACAATTAGCCATCACTTTCAATGAAGTTTGTATAAGAGAAAATCTCCTGCCCGTATATACTATCAATATATTATATATAATATAGTCAATATAGTTAATATAGTCATAATATAGTCAATATATATATATATATATATGTTGACTATATTATGACAAATAAGACTGAAGGTGGAGGAAGCAGACGAGGACCAATGGGAGAATTTTATAAATAAAAATATACAATTTACTACAGAAAACAAAAATTACGGAAAATTAACTTTTTTAGACACAATTATCCATAGAATAGATAAAAGTGTAAAATTTTCAGTATATCGGAAGCCCACCAATAAAGAAAACTACATACACTTCTATTCAGGGCATAATGGCAGAACTAAAACAGGTATTGTAGTAGGTTTCTTCCTCAGAGCATTTCGTATATGCAGTAAAGAATTTCTTAAACTTGAATTACAACATATCACAGAGACTTTCATCAAACTCAAATATCCAAAAGGCCTCTTATGTAGATTGAAAAAGAAAGCCAAAGAAACGATTAACAAAAGTAAAGATAAAAATATATATATATAATAAATGTAATGATGAAACCCGATATAATTACAGTACCAAACTCTAATATCAGTTCACACCTAGATATTTTTCGCCTAAAAGCGGGCATTAGAATAGCTAGGACATCAGGTAAAAAAGTAGGACAATTGGTCGCACGTAGCTACAATAATCCCACTAACAAAAACAGCATTGTTTATAAAATCTCGTGTAAAAGCTGTCTGTCTTCATATTTTGGGGAATCTGGTCGCGGACTTAATAAACGAATAAATAACAAAAATGGCATAAAAGCCCACAGATCGTCTAACTCCATAGTAATGCATGTGGATAAGTATGGCCACCTTCCAGACCGGAACAACACAACCATTTTAAATAAAGGATCCTCCAAGAAACTGAGGAAGACAATTGAGGCAGCATACATTAACACTAACAACAACAACATTAACCACAGAGATGGCTTTATATGTCTAGCAAAGGCCACAAGCTCATTAATAATACAATAAAACGCAAATAGAATAACAAGCTCTCCGAAGTGTCCCATGAGATGACCCGTCTATGTATAAAATTCCCGTTATATTTGAGATTGTTAGTTTTGTGATCAAGACTGTTTCCTCTCATCCCAATATTAGTCATGTCGACTCTTGTCACCATTGCGGTCCTCATTTGTGAATATATCACATCACATATTCTAGTTGATAGGCCCTGTTGCCTTCAATCATTCCCCTTTGTCAAGTTTTAGACTGTTAATTATAATCTTCTGTTCAGGTGAATTAAAGTGTATATTTCTGCTATATGTTTCTTGAATAAATTCTTATATAGCACGCTCCCAAGGAATCACCCGAGAAAACGTATGCAAGATCCTATGTGAGTAGTGCGGAGTCGTAGTGGGGTTTTTTTTTTCCAATGATCCTTAATTTTATACTTAAGATCCTCCTCAAAGGGCGTGACCTTACAATCGTGAACCAATTGATTTTCTCCTTCACCTTTTCACCAATCAGATTTGTTATTATAAGTCTATAAGGCAATATTGTTTAGTCAATAATCCCGAAACTCTGCATATCTCACTTAGGTTGCAAATAATACTAAGCAAATCATTTGGGCCCCACGACCATTGTTTATAAACACAATGCGGAGAGCGATCTTATGCAACTCACTCACTTGCACGATGCCTTCCCGGGTCTCTCTCCTCTCAGCTGAAGGAAATTGCTCGGCGTTATCCGTCTACATACCAAGAGGTAGCTAACTCAGTACCTATTCCTACCTTCACTTACCTTCACCACCCTTTCTACCCCTCCCATCTCATCTCTTCGTGGATGACGGGTCACCCCTGCATCCGCCAACTGCCCTGAGTCAAACGCAATGCAGTAATGCGGCGTTAACTAAGATAATAATCATTGACTCAAGTTTCAATGACCGGAAACCCGCAGCGCTATAATGGCTGGAGATGGTTCACAGGTCCTCCCGAGAGATCTCTGGGAGGAAAGTTTGGACTGTTTGTTGTCTGTGTTGTCTTAGTGTGGGACTCTTCATATGTCACCGAATAAAAGCAGAATGAGAAGGAATAATCAGTTGTCAGCTCTCCATGTTTAGTAACTTGAGAGAGGTATTGGCCCAAGTCTGTAAACAGAGTGTCATACCTCAGAGATTCAACCTAAGATTTCTTTTCTAATATCAATGTACTAAAGCGTAACATAAATAGAATTGATTAAGTAGAAGACCAAAGCCAATAAAGTGATGGAGGAAAGAAGAACTACATTTGGAACAAAGTATATGTAGAAAAGATTGGTTCTTATTCGCTTCTTAAAGTTATGAAATTGGAGTCAAAGTTTCAATCCAGAGTTCGTATTTCATTTAACTTTACTTTAGCCACGGAAGTTATGAAGGTTTTTGTTTCAACATATATCGACCTACTAAGAGTGTTGTTCAGTTTGACCATATTCGGGTATCGGAAATTATGTCCTGTTACAAAGAAGATATATCCGTACTTGGAAAACGGATTATCCTGCAGACGACGGTAATCATTCTTGTCTGTCTTAAGCCTTCCTCTAGTCGTTTTCACGCAACCGAGGTTTAAGCTCATTCTGTATCTATGTTATCATAATGAAAACCACTTTTGTCCAAC